>NW_026711658.1:0-104387 GCF_026419965.1 Kogia breviceps | reverse complement strand
CAACCAGAGAAAGCACACTCCTGTAGGGATAGAAGCAATTATGGTAGCTTTTGCAAAGTATGCTCCTGAGTGGACAGCTCTCCCTATGGTAAATATATGATGGGCCCACAAGAGAAATCCTAAAAAGCCAGTGGGCATGACTCATACTATTCCCAAATAGCTGAAAGGCACCTTTTGTCCTAAATAGTGTGTAATGATGTGTGAATTTATAACAAACCCTGGTAGGCCATGAATACAGACTTCAGGGTGACCAAAGAATCAAAATAGGTGTTGGTATAGGATTCGGTCTCCTCCTGCAGGGTCAGAGAAAGTAGTGTTGAGATTTCTATCTCTTAAGAGTATGGCAATTCTGGCTGCTCGGACTGAGAGTGGTAATTATAGTAATATGGCTATAGTTGGTGAAGATTAAACAAATAATGGTGTTTGGTATTGGGGTATGACTGCTGGTTTTGTATGAAAGACTATAGTAATAAAAGCAATAGCACCAAGAATTGAGGAGACACCTGATAAATGTAAGGAGGAAATGGTTATGTCGACAGAGGCTCCTGCGTGGGCCAGGTTGCAGGCTAGAGCTGAATACACGGTCCACTGGTACCAGAACAAGCTTCTACTATTGGTGATATGAGTAGGAGTAAGAACGATGGGGGAAGTAGTCAAAAATTTACATGGTTTACTCGGGGAAATGCTACCTCAGGTGTGCGAGTTATTAGTGGCCCAAGTGAGTTTTCAAACCCTGCAATATAAGGGGTACAACAATAAAGAAAATTATTACAAATGCAGGGACTGTTATGACCACGTTACAGATTTGTGCATCTCCAAGTAGCGCTCCAGGTTAGCATAGCTCAGCCTGGATTAATATTCTTAAGGTGCTGCCTGCTACTCCAGCTCAAGCACCAAATAGTAATTATAAGATGCCGATATCTTTGTGATTTGTTGAAAATAATCAACAGTGTATGAACAGAGGTAAAATGACTGAGCTAGCATTCGACTGTAAATCTGAAGACAGAGATTGAGCCCTCTTTCTCACAAACCCTGTGGTGAATCAACAAATTGAATTGTAATTTCAGAGAAGCAGCTTCAATTCTGCCAGAGATTTTCCTGCCTTTTTTCTTTTTTTCTTTCTCAAATGAAGAAGAAGCAGATTGAAGCCAGTTGACTAGAGGATTTGCCTGTTAACTAAAGTTTCCTGGGGTTAAAACTCATCAGTCTCGTAAAGATTTGGCTTAACTACAATGTTTGCTTTACATTCAATTGATGTAGGATGAAGTCTTTCAATCCTTATTTTTAGAAATTAAGTAAATTTTACTTGTTTTGGGTTATGAAAGCTCTTGGTCTGAACTAACCTAAATTCCTAGTCCAGCACGGATGGAATGGGTGTTATGTGGAGTAATTGTCTGGGTTTTATGATTAGTAATGATAGGAAGGTTATTTCTTTGAATGTTCAGTGTGCTTTGTTTTTGTGTTGTTTCATGAAGGGAATACAGTTAGTGATGTGGAGTATGTTAGCTGCAAGTAGAAATATATGCTGAGCACTGCTGTGATGGCTATTAATGTTGGTAGAATGATGTTGTCATTTTCGTTATCTCTTGGATAAGTATTCATTTGGGTAAAAACCCTGATAGTGATGGACTATGTCCTAATGATACTATAATGGTGAGGAAAAGGATTGTGATGGGAGGTGTTTTACCTCATGTGTGTGATAATGACACTCTTGTAGTCCATGCTCTGGGCATAAATAATAAGAAGAGAGTACTGTTATGATATAAATTAGTATGTTTAGGATTGTTATAATCGGAATATACTTTATAACGGCTGTTATTCATCCTATATGGGCAATTGATGAGGAGGGTTTAATTTTTTCCAGGTGAGTCTGACTAAATCTCCCTCAGCCTCCAGCTATGATTTATAATATCACTATGATTAATAGTATATTTAGGTTGATGGATGGTGACATGTGGTATAAAAGTGACAGGGGTGCACTTTTGTCATATTAATAGCATCAGGCCTGCTGTTCATGGGACGCCTTGTGTGACGTGAGGCACTCAGAAGTGAAATGGGGAAAGTCCTACTTTTGTGACAAGGGCGATTGTCATGAGGGTGGATGCTGCTGGATGAAAGATTTTTGTTATTCATTGTGTTCCATGACCAGAGTATATTAGATTAATGATACTAGCCATTATAAGTAGTATTGGTGTGGTGGATTGTTTTAGGAAATATTTGTTGGATGCTTCTGTAGCTTATGGGTTTGTGTTTTTTATTAGAATGGGGATACCATTAACCAGTGTGAGCTTCTTATACAATTATATTTCCTGTGATAATGGTCAGTAGAATGATAGTAAAAACAATGAGAGTTTATTAGTACAGGAAGGATCTACGACAACATGTTGGGGGTATGGGCCTGAAGCTTACCTAGTGAACCTTAGTATATAGCATGTGCTGTAATGTGGTAACATGGAGAATATAAAATTCTTAGGAAGAATTCAATTCCAGGAATAAGAGCATTGAAACCTCTATAATTTACTCTATCACAGTAACTCTTTTGTCAGACATATTTCTTAAGTTTGTGGTGGGTTGCCTGGTATGATGACAGGTGGTGAAAACTCTCATATACATCGGGCTAATGTTAGTAGAAAAAAATTTTTATACGAGATGTAGACGTTGATCATATCAAAATTGTGGGTAGGATGCTCAAATTCATAGAAAGGAGATTGTTAGATGTGTTTTAATGATGACTTGGGGTGCATATAATTCTGGCACCTAGGGATTGTCGAATGCTCCTACAAATGGATTGTTGTGGAAATGTTTATTATAAGGAAATTGACATATTGTCTAGCAAGGAAGAGGTGAATGGGCCTGCTACATCTTCTACATTGAAGTCATATACAGGTTTTGATTCTACTTCTGTTGAATCAGGTGGGGCTTCATTGAATTTCTGCTACTGCGGAGATAATAAAATTCTGAGTAGGGGTCAGAAGAAAATAGTCATAGGTGTTCCTGTGTAATAATTACTGTTGAAAGTGTAAATGATCCATTTATCAGTAAGACTGAGAATAGAATAACTGCTACATTACTTCATATGAGATTGTCTATGCTACTGTCCCTAGAGCTCCAGTGAGTGAGTATGGTGAATGTGAAGCTCATCCAGAACTGAGGATGGAATAAATGGCTAGGTGTGATATGGCTAATATAAAGAGTATGCCTACATTTATATTAATTAGTGGCTAAGATATGGGAAGAGGAATTCATGTTGTGAGAGCCAGGGTTAAGGCTAGCATTGGGGCAATAATATATAAATTGATGCTGTTGATGGACATAGTGGGTCTTTAATAAGTAATTTGAATGCCTCAGCAATGGGTTGTAATAATCCATGTGGGCAGATGATTTTTGGCCCTTTCTGGATTTGTATATAGCTTAGGATTTTCCATTTAGTTAATATGAGGAATGCTATGGTGAATTAAATTGGGTAACTTGTGAAAGAGTGTTGATTATAAACATATTCTTAGGAAGAGGACTTGAACCAGTGCAGATAAAAGTTTCAGTTTTACATAATTACCGGGCTCTGCCACCGTAACAAACCCTGCTCTACAGTAGGGTATGTATAAATTAATTGAATGTAGATTATGTCATCATTTAGTTTGAAGACATTGTGTAAAGTAAGCCGTATTGCTCTTGTCCTTTCATACTGGAAGAAATCTGCAATAGACAGAAACCAAGCAGGATGGCTCCAGTCTGAACTCAGATCATGTGAGACTTTAATCATTGAACAAAGAGACAATTAATAGCAGTTATACCATTGAAATGTCGTGATCCAGCATCAAGGTCAAAAACCATATTGCCGATATGAACTCTAGAATACAATTACACTCTTATCCCTAGTAAAACTTGTTCCATTGATCAGTGTTTGAGAAGAACAGGTGATAAAGAATTTTGACTAGCTGGTCTAAATTGTAATCACTCAGAGGTGATTTTATTCTCTAAAAATGAATGGCACACGGGCTCAAGGTGCACCAGCTTCAGTAGTTGTGGCACGCAGGCTCAGTAGTTGTGGCCCACTGGGTTAGTTGCTCCGTTGCACGTGGGATCTTCCCAGACTAGGGATCGAACCCGTGTCCCCTGAATTGGCAGGCGCAGTCTTAACCACTGCATCACCAGGGAAGTCCCAGAATCGCCGTCTCCCTTTTAATACACCTTAAGCCCAAAGAATCCATGGAAGATTGTTACAGATAATAAGAGAATAAAATATTGTAAGGACTATAACAGAAGCATATAGTACACTGTTCATATAGACACATCCCAAGCAGTTACAAAGTATATTATAAAGGAGGCTGCAGTTTGCAAAGAACAACATAAATTATACCCACAAACTCCCAATATTTCCTGAATCGTTGCAATCTGAAACCCTATTGTAGGAAGCAGAACATTCCAGGAGACATTCTACAAATGAAGGCCTCTAAACCCTGTGGGTGGATAAGGAATTCTGGAAGGAAGGTATCCTCACTCAAGGAGAGCATGATCCTATACTTTTGTCACATCACATCCCTGTACAATTCCCATTGATCTCGGTCCAGGCATTCCCAGTTCTCTTGAGAGAAATCTATGGGCACATCCTGGGATGTCAGCAGTCCCTGAAATTAAAAGTACACATGACATTTGGCCACGGGAAGAGTTCATAATGTGACGCAAGAAGAAAAGAGCAAATTAAGAGAACTGGTTTTAATTTAGAAGAGTGTCTTCAATCATCCACTAATATATATATATACATATATATTTTTTTTCACAAAGTAACTTTCTCTATTTCTAACTACAAAAAAGAGTATGTCATGTGATCCATAAAACTAGTATAGAGACTATAGTCATCTGGAAAAGAAATGATAAAATGGTGGTTTCAACACGGACATATGCATTTTTGAGTGTTTTATTTATATCAAACTGGATAAAATGTGCGTATTTCTCAGACAGAAAAGACATGTCGAGGTAGAAATGTATCTTTCAACTATTCATGGGTCCACAAGTACACTGGAGAGAGTGTAAAATTGCAGATTCTGATACAGTAGGGCCGGTGGGCCTGAGTTCTATTTTTTAAACGAGCTCATTTTTAACTAGTGATGCCACAGTCTCTGATTCATTAACGACAATTGTGAATAGCAGAGACATAATAAGGAAAGGTAAACATTCATAGTTAACTTCTAACTTCAAGTGTGTTATGGATTTCCCACGTTTAATAGGATAGTAAGCACAGCAGCAACCACCATTTGTGAACATTCACTGTAGACCGTGTGTATCTTTCTGACTTTTTGTGTAGGATTGCAGGTAAAAGGCCTGTGCTGCGGCCACAGTGGGCGGGGCCCTCAGGCCGGGCCGCCCCTCCAGGCCCCCCGACGGGGCCCTGAGCTCCTGGCGGCTCCTCCCCCGGCGCCCCGCCCCCTCCCAGGAGGCCTCGGGGCAGAACGGCCCCACCCACTGCGCCCGGAACGGAGCCCGCGTTTCCTCAGAGCTGGAGCTCCCGGCTCGGGGTCTCTTCCCTCCGCCGTCACGGAGCTGCCCCGGAGCCCAAGGGGAGGGCGGCCTCACTGACGCTGCCGGCTGCGGAGGGGCCCCGGCGGCCGAAGCCGCGACAGTCGTGGAGACGGCGGGCCGGGTAAGTGGGTCTGGTGCCCGGGCGGCCGCGCAAGAGCAGCTTCTGAGGGGAAGGGTTTCGCGGCCACCCGCCGCTGCTGTGCAGAACGAGCGGCCTCGGGGTCTGGTCCCGGGGAACTTCGGCCCCTCCTCTCGGCCCTGCCCTCGGCCTGGCTCGCGGGGCCCGGCGGGCGTGGGGAGAGGGCGGCTGAACGTCCTGAGGGGACACGGGGCGAGGGAGGCGCAGGGTCCGGCCGCAGCGTCAGCGACCCTCCTCCCGACGGCGGGGAAAGCGGCGAAAGTTCCTCCCGAGGCTCCCAGGCCTCTTGTTCAGCCGAGGCCCTGTGCGCCCCTTCGTCCCTGAGCTAAAGCACCGGGGGGGGGGGGGAGGGGACAGGGCGGGGGGCTGGCGCAGGTGATGGGGGACGGGAAAAGGTGATTGTCAGCTAAGGAGAACCTGCTCTCCCAGGTTCTACAGGAATGCAGGGCTTTCCTTATGCGAAGATGCCGGAGTCAGGCTCACGAATTCCTTCCTTTGATATGCACCTCAGCTCTCTGGGGCCTGCATTCTGTAATTGCACATCCTGAGTTCCTCAGGGCCTGCCCGCTCACATTGGAGAGGATGACTGTGGCATCTTTTGTTTACTGAGATGGCAAGAAATATTCCATTTCTCACAGGCTTGAGGGGCAGACAGTGAAGAAGCGTCGGAGAGTCTCACTTGGCATGTACTTTGGTTTACATATAGATAATAGTTATACTTACTTAACTGTGCTAATAGAGGCTCTGGAGTACAATCAACTTGTACTACTGCCCTCTATGTATTAATTTCATCAATATCATAAGATAAATGCCTGTAGAATTGACTTAATCCAGTTAAATAGCATAATGATTTTTAAAGGAAACATAATAGAAATATAACAACAAAACCTTTACCACTACAGGCTGGGTCTGGAACAAGGTAAATAAATGTTCCATTGTTAAAATATTGAAAGAGTATTCAATAGAAATATCAAGAAAAATGACAAATAATAAGGGCAGCAGAATGTTGAAATGTTCTATCTTTATCATTAAAGTGGCAGAAAATCATTTATGAGCAGGCACTGGGGCAGAAGATGCCTGATTTTATATCTTTGTCATATTTGTGCAGTTGTTTCAAGAAGTAACTTAAAGACACAATGGAAAAGCCAGGAGGTTTGTGCCTGAGATCATGTTGATGTGAAACCCGGGATGGCCGCCTTGTGCCAGGTGTGTTAAGTTTACCTCGCAGGTAGACCCCAGAGCTCCTGAGAAACAAGGGCTGGAATTTTTCTTCTGCGATGAATAGGAGCTGTTGAGTCCAGTTCATTGAGCAAGGAGTAGGTCTTGTCTATTACATATTTGGTTTTTGGAACGGTATCTGTGCTAATTTCAAACTCTTGTTTTATGAAAACCCCCCCTCACCTTTCCCCTGAAGCAGGCATAAGTGTGTTTTCTAAAAGCGTGACTCTGTTCTGTTTTAATTCAGTTCTTTGTAGCCATGTTTACATTCCCTCTATAAGTGATATGTTTTGATAAATTTCTTTTTCTGTGTGACCTTTTTCACTTTGAATTATCGTACCTAAATCCACTCATTATGCTGCTACTAGCCTTATGACATTGATTTCATGGCTGAGTGATATTCCATTGTACATAAGTTTCACAACTTCTGTATCCATTTTTCTCTTTCCTGGGATATGGAACGGGTACCGAAGTCGAGGTTCTTGTAAACAGAGCAGCCCTAAGCTTTGGGGTGCCTGTGTCTTGTTGATTTTTAGTCTTCCCAAGATATACGCCCATGAGTGGAAGTGCCCTATGCTCTGTAGCTCTGTTGTTTAGATGTTTTAGGAAACACCATACACTTTTGTAGAGTGTCTGCGGCAATTTTCATCCCGCCCGTCAGCATAACAAGGTTTCCTGTTCTCCATGGCCTGTCCTGCATTTGTGGTTTTTTACACTTTTTTCAGATGGCCGTTTTGACCGGGGGGAAGTGAGACTTCTTTGTAGTGCTGATTTGCTCTCCCAGCTTGCTTGGTTGGCCAAAACGTGTGTATGCTTTTTTACCTGAATATATTCAGGAAGGAACACATACTCCCTTTTTGGCCAACTGCATCATTGTCCAAGTTCTGCCGCTTTTCATGTGCTTTCAAGGAAACTCCAATCTACCTCTTGAAATCTGTTTCCTGCAATTCTGCCTTGCTTTCAAATCCTCTTCGTTGCCTTAACTCAATGTATTTTTGGATGGTAGTTGTCATTTATCACTGTGCAGGTTTGTGAGTTGCAGTGCCCCTGAGCTCCATGTTTCAACTGCCCTTTTTGTGAGCTGGCCCAGAAAACCACAGCATCGCCTCAGGCCCTATCCTGGTTTCGGGGCGTCAGGCTGAGCCTTTGGTGAATTCTTCTTCGTGATGGGAAATGAGAGTAACATGTGCCCGACCAAACACCTCCAGCGAGTCTCTCATTGGTTCCCCCTTTTCCCGTTCATCCTCGGCACATATTGCAAACTGTTCGAAACAGGAGGTTAAAGGTGCTGATTCTCCAAGTGGGGAGATTGTTAGTAAAGCGGCTGGAATGGTGAACCCGAGCACCAGGAGATGAAAAATGAGGTGCGCTGTCGAAACCTTTCATGATCACACGGTGTATCATCCTCTGGGCTTCCCATGCAGCTTTTAGCTGTAGGAAGGTTGCGTTGCACCTGGAGAGTTGGGACCCATGGAATGGGTAGCACACAGTATTACTTTAAAGGGTCTGCATTTGCTCACTCAACCTCACCAATCCTCTCAGTCCCAAGAGTGTCCAACCTTATGTCTCATCCTGCTGTGTGTCTAGGTGTGTTCAATCCATGTTGCATCATAGCCCCTGAGCAAAAGTTATAAGGGTTTTTATGTCTGTCACTGTCTTTTTCTACTATTGTTATATTGGTTACAGCTGATTTTCAACGCTGTTTGTTGCTGTTCTACATCCACTTGATTCACGTAGAAACAGACATCAATAAATTCTTTTTCAGATTCTTAACAGTCGTATAGAATTTTTTCTGGTGACTTGAGTGTGCTGAGTGCAGTTCTTTGAGGTTCTGTGTAGGCCTCGTCTATTATCAATTTGGTATTTGGAACGGTATCTTTGCTAATTTCAACCTCCTGGATAATGCCTCACCCCTCCCCACCTTTCCCCTTTGGCAGCCTTATGTGTGTTTTCTACATATTTGACTATGTTTCTGTTTTGTAATTTGTTTCATGTGTAGCCATTGTTGATTCTACCTTTAAGTTATATCTTACGATATGTGTCTTTTTCTTTCTGACTTATGTTACCTAGAATGATCTTACATAACTCCTCCTGAGTTGATGCAACTGGCCTTATTTCATTGATTTCCTGGCTGAGTTATATTCCACTCTACATATGTACCACATCTCTTTTATCCATTTTTTCCTTCCAGGTATATTTAGGTTTTATCCAAGTCGAGGCTCTTTTAAACAGAGAGGCGGTAAACGTTGGGGTGCCTGTATCCTGACGATTTTTGTTTTTCCCAAGATATTCGCCCATGAGTGCAAGTGCCCTATGCTCTGTAGCTCATCTGTTTAGATGTTTTAGTAAACACAGTACACTTCTTCAGTGTGCCCGTTGGCAATTTACATTTCCACTATCAGCCTCACAGGGCTCCCTTCACTCCTCGCCCTGTCCTGCATTTCTGGTGTTTACACTTTATGAGGATGGCTCTTCTGACTGATGCGAAGTGTGATACTTTTTGTAGTATTGATTTGCAATGCCCACCTGTTTGGTTGGCTAAAAAGGGTGTATGCCCTTTTCTTGAATATATTCAGGAAAAAAGCATACGCCCTTTTTGGCTAACTGCACCGTTGGCGATGTTCAGCCCCTTTTTTGTGCTTTCATGATGAGTCCTTTTTACCTCTTCAAATCCCTTTCCTGCCATTCTCCCTTGTTTACAATTCCTTTTCGGTGACTTCCCTCAAGACATTTTTCAATGATAGATATTTTCAACTCTGCAGTTTCGTGAATTTTAGTGATCCCGAGTTCCATTTTTCAACTTGTGTTTTTTGGAACTGGCCACAAAATAGTGGGATTTCCTCAAACCGTATTCTTTTTCCATGGGCAATCTTAGCCTTTGGTCATTTCGTCTTCCTGATTGGAAATGAGAGTGACATGTGCCTGTCCGAACACCTAGGACTTTTCTCTCATTGTTTCTCATCCTTCCGCTTCATCCTCTGGACAAATTCCAAACTGTGCGCAACAGGAGGTTGAAGGTGCTGACATCCCCAAGTGGGGAGATTGTTAGGAAAGACGCTGGAGGGGTGAACCCGACTCCCTGGAGATGAGGAGATGAGATGCCTTTTCCAAACTCTTCCCGATCAAATGGTGTACCACCTTCTGGGTGTCAGAGTCATGTTTTAGCTGTAGGAAGGGTCCCGTGCATGGTAAGAGAACACCAGGGATGTTTCCAAATCAGTGTCTCCCTGAACCCTAAACTGGGGAATTTTACGCTATGGCTACACGTATGTTCATTAAGGGCCTTGGGCAGTAGGCAGAGTCCGAACTTAAGATGATTAAAGTCTTCAGGGTCAGAAGCGCTGACCATCGGCCTCCCTTAGGGTACATTGTATCTGTCATTGATAGATGATGTCAATAAAAATATCTATTCGTTTTCAGATTATTTCCGCTTCTAGGTATTACAAAATATTGAGTGTAGTTCCCTGTGCTGTACAGTAGTTCTGTGTTGATGATCTATTTATACATAGCAGTGTGTACGTGTTAATCCCAAACTGTTCATTTATCCCTCCCTGCACCTTTCCCCTTTGGTAATAATAAATTATAAGATTTTATGCTTCTCAGAAATGGGGGAGCTGAAAGAGAGGTATCATTTTCAATGGAAAAGCATTCAAAACTATATTGAAGCTTCAGTCAAGATTATTCGATGTACATCCTTGGAAAGAAATCACTTCATTTCTCCAATGTTGACCTGACAAATAAGACAATCCCCTTCACTGAACTTGCCTATACTAAAGTGATGGAAATATCAAATGGAAGTGTTGGAAACATCTTATTTTACCTGAGCCTTATACACGGCTCTAGGTTAATTACAGTTTGGCTCACACATCTGTTCATTGAAGTTACAATGTTCTCAATTTCTGTCACTGATCCTGCAGAGTGGGCCCCAACAAGGGTCCCCTGCCCCGTGTCATTGGAGCCAAGAGAACGAGACTGAGTTTGGTTCAGAAGCAAAGGAAACTTTAGATTCTGATCAGAGAACGGGGAGAGGTGAGAGCGTGCGCTCCCCCGAGGGCTGTGGGCGGGGCTGCTGTGTGGGGATCCAGGCAGCATCAGCGGGACGGAAGGGGCGGAGTCTCGAGGGCCGGGTTGGCTGGAGCTCAGGCTCCATGTCGCAGAGTCTGCATGGGGCCCCGCGAGCTGAGGTGTCGGCCCAGCCATTTTGCACCAGGAAATAGGTTCTGAAGTGCCGGGTGTGGGACCTCTGCATGTGGAAACCTAGGAGCAAGTGAAATTAGACAAAGCACAAAGGAATAAACGTTAGACTTTACTTTATTGCCCGGATTCTATTTTTATCTCCCAGGATTTTTTCATGGGCTCTGCCGGTGACAAACCCCTCCTCTGCCTTTTGTCCCATTCCTCATTGTTGGGGCGCTGAGGGTGCAGACCCCGCTTCTGTAACTGCTTCGTGCTGAGTCGGGAGGCCTCATACCCGGGGGGAGGGGCAGAACTTCTCCCCAGCAGCCTCCAGGTGAGGTTGACTGTCCCCAGGGCTCTTCCCTCACTGCTCGTCCGCCTGAGCCCCAGCATTTGAAGTGTTATAGATTCTAATGACCTTTAAGGGTGCAGGAAAGAGATGCGCAGAGACGCTGGGGGGGCCGGTTTTACCCCGCCCACATTTGTTCGGCCACCTTAGGCAGACGGTTTCTGCCAGCCTAGATGCTCTGACCAGTAGTCTGCGCTTTCTTCAATTAGGCCCCTGAATTAACGTACAAACAGCACCAGGTGTCAGAACCCTGCCTGCTCAACTCCCACACAGTCCAGGGCCGGTGGTGATCCAGACCCATGACGGCCACTGAGTCAACGGCCTTTTCAAGTAGCCAGGAGTGCAGCCGGTCTCATGGCCGCCGCCGTCACCGCGGTGTCTGTAGGCGTTTCTATGGTGACAGCGTTATTTAGGGTTCCCCCGCCAAGCTTATGAGCTCCGCTCTGGGTGCAGTAAGTCCTGCAAGCAGTAGTCTGCTCTTTTGGGGCACGCTCTTGTTGTTTTCTGAGAGAAGATCCACGTCAAGTGATGGTCACACGGGTCATCATGGGGACCCGTTGCCCCCAGTTGTCCCTCTGGAGGTTGGAGTTGGAGGGCTTCCTCACTCGAGGTCAGTGTGCCCACGGAGCGATGCCTGCAACTTCAGGGCATGGTGGGTGGTTAGGATCACCGTGTGCGGTCCTTTCCCCTTAGGAGGGAGTTGGCCTTGCGGGCTGCGGATTCCAGGTTTTTAGATACCCCCAGTATCTTGGCTGGATGGGGCGGCGGGCCAAGCCCTTGGTGACCGTACTTTCTCCTACCTGGAGGGCATTCTTGCATTGTTCCATTTCAAGAGGTCCCAGTTTTTGCACTAATACTCCAAGGGCGATTCACTTTCTACCCAGAATGTAAAGGTCAAAGGGTTTAGCTAAATTAGGGAGGTCCAGGGCAAGGGTCTGAATTAACTGCTCTTTCCATTCTTGAAAGACCGCTTCTGGATTCTATGCGAACAGATCATCATCTTTTCCTTTCAATGTTTCCTATAGAGGCCCAGCTATTAGACTGTAGTTAGGGATCCAGATGCAGCAAACCCCGACCTCCCTAGGAATCCTTAAGCTGTCTTCTAGGTTTAGAAGGGGTAAGGCTGCAAATGACTTCTTCCCTTTCCTGGGATGGGCTTCTCTGACCTTCTGTGAGAATGAAGCCCAGGCAGGTCACCTTAGTCTGTGATATTTGAGCCTTTGTCTTGGACACCTTCTATCCTTTATTGGCTAGGTAGTTCAGAGGCCTCCTTAGTAGGGCTGGGGATCAGAATGTCGTCTGCATATTGAAGGAGGGTTCCCTTCTCCAGAGGTAGATCTTTGAGGTTTTAGTTAAGTTTCCCCAAAGGTGGTGCGGGAAGTTTTGAACCCTTGGGGGAGGACGGCCCAGCAGTACTGTCTTCCTTGTATGTTGAGTCCTGCCAGTCACAAGCCAAAATTTCTGTGACCTCTGGGACTAATGGAATACAGAAGAAAGCATCATGTACGTCTCATACAGAATACTATGTCCTGGGGGATGGTACAATGACCAGCAGGGTGTAGGAATTAGGAACTATTGGATGCATATCCTCAGTGGCTTCACTGACTGTCCCGACATCTTTACCAGTTCCCCAGTAGCCCATGGGGCTCTCGTGGTCAGGCCCCTCGCAGGATATACAGCTCACCTGGGCAGGTACCCAGCAGCCCACGGGGCTCTCGTGGTCAGGCCCCTCCCAGGATATGGAGCTCACCTGTGCAGCTACCCAGCAGCCCACGGGGCTCTCGTGGTCAGGCCCCTCCTTGGATACGGAACACCCTTGTGCAGGTACCACGGCAGGGCTGGGCACACAGGAACCGTGCACATAGCCCTCATTGCAGAGCACCCCCATCTCACCTGTCCCTCAGAGCTGACACAGAGCACCTCAGAGCAGGACTTGAACTAACAAACAGCAGCTCCGACAGGTCTGTGACCCTGGGCTTCACTCTGTGTGGCCTCCCTCCGCCTGGTCTTCCAGAGACTTCCACTGCAGCCGGGGCACCAGGTCTCTGTCTCCACCCACCACCCCTCCTCTCCCTGACTCCTGGGTTCCTCTTATTAGGAGAGGGTCTTCTTGAAGTTGTCTCCCACTCATGGGCCAGATAAAATGGTTAGAAAACAAGCCAGGGCTGCAGCCCCTTGTCTATCCTGACCCTCAGGACCTACACGTGTTCCTTGGAACTGACCGGTGCAGGAAGGTCCATTTTATGCAACTGTGAGCCCCTGAGGGGCGAGGAGTGGCTGACCTGGGCAGTCTGACCCGGCCGGCCAGTCCTCCCCAGGTGTGCCTGGGCTGAGGTCAATATAAACACCGCTCCAGGCAGCAAGAGCCCCTGCAGCTGTGCCTGACGCCATATTCTCTGCCCCATCGGCAGTCTCGGGGCTGGGCTGGTGGGAGGGAGTAGGGCCCACGGCTCTGTGCGTGGCCCGGTGCGAGTGGGGCTCTGGTGGACTTTCTGCAGGAGTTGCCGCGCTGCCACCTGCTAAAGAAGAGGATGTGTCACCCATACCTGCCGCTGGAATTTCTCCCCGGGCAGAGGTGAGGACGGAGAAAAGCGGTGGGCGCCGGGACAGGAGGGGTACATTGGGCAGGGAGATGGAAAGCTTCCAGAAGAGCGCCCGGGGCCAGGACCATGCTGGCTGGCCTGCAGGCCCCAAGTCGGCCTCCGTGCTGGTGTGGCTCCATGGCCCTTCCTCTAGGCTTTCAAGTCCTTGCACACATTCAGGTGTTTTAGCTGGGAAGGGTGGGAACAGTTCAGCAGCAGCTGGCCTGGGGGTCAGCTCATGTTTACTCAGGGACGCCTTGACATGGTCCCCCAGCTTTGCAATGAGGACGTTCCTTGCGGGGGGGCTGCTGGCTGCATGAGAGATGATTCCCCACCTCTGACCAACTTCAGAATTGTTTACCACTGGAGCAAGGGTTTTCCTGATAGGGTTTTCCTCTGTGTAACTAGTGGGTTCTTAATTGGCAGCGTGAACGGTGATATCAGAGGTCCCGAATCAGGATGGAAATACTTATCCCCAACTTGTACAGGCAGGCATAAAAACCTGGGGAGGCCGTGTGCAGCCGGCACCCTTAGGGATTGGCTTCCGACTGACCCCTCAACGTTCTGGTGTCCAGCCACTGCTTTAGAATTTCTGGGGCCCAGTGCTGACTCTAAGGGTTCTGTAACCCAGGCTCTGTTGGTCTTTAATGAGACCCGCACTTCCAGGGTCCCACAGAGCAGGGTCCGTGTGACTGTTCTGTGGCTTCTGTAACAAATGACCACAAGCTGGGTGGTTTAAAACAACAGGAATTCACCCTCCCCCAGTCCTGGAGACCAGACATCTGAGATCCAGGTGTTCCAGGATGGACGTCCCTCCAGAGGCTCCAGGATAGGGCTCTTCCTGCCTTTTCCAGCTTTGGGGGGCTCCAGGCATCCCCAGGCTTGCGGCTGCAGCCCTCCTGTCTCTGCCTTCACGTGGCTTCTCCTCTATGTTTGTGTTTCTCCTCTTTTGTCTCATAAGGACTCTCTCAATTGGATTGGGGGCCACGCTAACCCCAGATGGCCTCACCTTGAGACCCTTAACTACATATACAAAGACGCTTTTCCCAGATATGGTCCGGTTCCTGTGTTCTGGGGGGAACATATTTTGGGACCAGCATTCAACCCATTACCTGTGTATAAAATAACCCTAATTTTAGGAGATTACCAAGGTCCCGTATAGATAGCAGCCAGCAGCCATGTGGGTGGGGGTCTGGGGAGAATGAGGACCCTGGAATCACCTGGAAAGGATGAAGTCCTGGCTGCATTAGGTGAGCTCTTCCACCACGGGGCCCGTGGAAACAGCCACTCCACTCTGTCCGTGGAAAGGGACCCAGTGCCGAGTCCAGAAATGGTGATATTGCAAAGCTGGCTCTTCTGGGATGTCATCATCAGTAGCATCATGTAACCAGTAACTACGGGCTTGGAGGAGTCACGCTGTGGCACGTGATGACAGCACTGTCACTTTAGGCTCATCAAGCTTAGAATAGGAATGTTTGAAGGAGAAGAGTTTGGGAGATTGCGAAGCTTGGTTGTTAAGGAAACTGAGCAGGTTTGTCAAGGTAGGTTGTCAAGGAAACTTCTCCCTTAAACTGAAGGCAGGGCGGGGAGAGCTGAAATCCAGGGATCTTTTAAAGGGGCTGCTCTGAAACACCATCACCTGAGAGGTGGTCTCAGCGTGAGCTGGTGTTTGAGAAACGTGTGATGAGATGAAGCCTGACTTTCTGTGACAGCTGGGGAGGGGTTTGTAAAGCAACTTAGCGTTTAAGGCCAAGTTTGTTGCTGGAACATAGTGTCTCCCAAGACTGGGCTGAAGCTCAAGATGTCTCTGTCCCCTTCCTGTGAGAGTCCAGGGCAGGTGGGTGTCAGTTCCCAGGCTCTGCCCCCACTTTGTTTCTCCTCCCTGCTTCCAGGTGAGTGTTTCAACCAGCGGGGTGGGGTGACCACAGGGACATCGTGCCCTCCGTCCTAGGATGCAGGCTGGCCAAGGCCCTCACCACCTCCACCCCTTCCCCTTGGTAACACGAGACACTGTGCCCCAGCTGTAAGGGGTGGGAAGGCTGGGATGTGCAGGGTAGCTGTGCACAGGAAAAAGGGAAATGGGTTCTGATGGGCAGCTGTGCGGCTCTGTTGTGAGGGTCGCCCAGACACTAGCGCACAGATTCTGGGTTCTGTGAAGCTTCGATGCTCTGTGGTTCTGGAAATCCTATAGGAGATGGTCCACAGCAGGTGAAGCTAATGCTCGCAGTGGAGGTGGTGAAGCCAAAGGTCTGCAGTTCAGACTAAAGGTGCCGATGTACATGCAGGACAAAACCATCTCAGGTGAATGGACTTCAGGCACGTTTAACATGAATGCAGTCATGTTAATGCCTAGCATCTTCTATCTTGTGCCTCCTCAGGGACCCCCTCCTCAGTGCCTGGGGCTCCTGTAACTCACGTACAAGGGGATGGAGAGCGGGGTCTGTCCAGTCTGAGCCCTGTGAGTCTGCTCGGGACCACCGTAACAAATACCACAGACTGCGCAGCTTGAATAACAGGCCTATCTCCCAGTCCTGGATGCTGTCGGAGATCAAGGTGTCTGCACGCTGGCTTCTCCTGAGGCCTCGCTCCTTGGTGCTTAGACAGCCACCTTCTCCCCAGGTCCTCACATGGTCTCCCCCTGTGCCTATCTGTGTCCTAATCTCTTCTTGTAGGACATCAATCCTATTGGATTAGGATCCACCCTAGTGACGTCATTTTTACTTTGATCATCTCTTTAAAAATCCCATCTCCAAATACAGACACATCCTGGGGTCCTGGGGGTTAGGCATTCAGCATGTGGATTTGGGGAGACATGACTGAGCCTATAGCATCCTCCTTAGGAAGCAAGTGTGCCTCGGTCCTTCCTTCCCTCAAGTCATACGAGGTGAGCTAATGGCTCAAGGAGAGGCCACTCGTGCAGAGTTTGTGTCCCAGCTGGGGAACCCTTCTCTGCTCTCTTTGATCAGGCAGTGGCAGTGCCAGCCCCCTCCTGAGGTGAGCAGTTCTGGGGTTTCCTGCCGTGTCACCTGGCCTGCTGAGGTGCTCAGTGTCTGGGAACCCAGGAGTCAGCAGCCTAGTGGGGCTGCCGGGGACTCTCAGGGCCTTGGCACATACCCTAGCGAAAGTGGGGAAACTTTGGGGGATTACAGGAGGGAGAGAGTCACAGTCTCGTTTATGCTTCAGAAAGACCACGTTGGGGTGGGATGTGAGACGCACCGTGGGGCAGGGAGGTTTGTCAGGTCTGATGGAGGAACCAGGCACAAGATCGGGCTTGGGCCACGGCTGTGGGCGTAGAGGGGAATTAGTGTGGGAACTGGCCACAGGCTGTTGTCGAAATATCGGTTTCCCTGTGCACCGAGGCCGAACAGAAATACGGAGACAGGGGTTTTGGAGGAAGAGACAGATGGCTTTATTTTTCTGCCAGGCAGCAGGGAAGACACAGCTGGCTAGCACCTCAAGAACTGGGCACCCCTCTTTGAGAATCAGGGAAGATTTTATATGTGGGGCTTCTGCAGTCCAGGGTAGAGGATAAGGATCAAAGTAGTGAAGGTCTTGCATTCCTCCTTTCCTTTGCATTATTTCAAAACAGTCATCGCTGGCATCAGGTCGCCGGTAATTGGGGTCCAGCAGACTGGTAATTGCGTCCGTTTGCCTCTGGTTTATTGGCCAGTGACCTTGTTTCTGAAATGAAAAACTAGGGGGTGATTTGTTATGAGGAGCGTATAGAATCTAAGTGCGTTACATAATAAGGTTAGGGAGTGAGAAGCAGGGGCTGTAACACACACAGTGAGGGGTGATGGGTGCCGAAGGTAAATTCCATAGTGTCGGAGTGAGGTTAGCTTTGTAGAGTACAAATCTAGTTACTACAAATGAATGACAAAGTGAAACAAGGAGTGATGAGCTCTTTCAGGCCAGGTTACGCTTCTTCTCTAGTCTTTTCGCTGTCCCCTTGTTCTCAGGGCAGGGAAACTTCGTTTCTGTTTTTGCTGCAACAAGACTGTGGAGGAGGAGCTGACAGTCACTGGGGCACAAGGCGAGTGGGAGCCTGGGAGGCCCCAGTGTTACCGAACCGAACGTGGGTCCGCTCGCCCGAGGGCAGCAGAGCCAGTCTACTGACACCGGGGGTGGTGGAGGAAGGTGCAGCCTAAATTGTCAAAGTGCGGATACAAGGAGGCCAGGTGGCCTGTGCTCTAAAACCCCGAGCTCCCTGAAGGATTTCAGCAAAGCAATTTTCAAGGCCAAGTGAAGGAGGGGGGTCGCAGGGTATGTGATCAGCTGGTGCACAATTCTCTGATTGATGGTGAGGTAACGGGCGGTTAACGTTATAAATTCTTAAGCACCAGGAGCTCCGGGGTTACCTGTTCCTGATCATCAAGTAGTTAATTTCTTCCACTTGGTGGTGGAGGAAGCATGCATCGGGCACTGTTATCCAGGTACTTCAGAGGGGAGCTACAGCAGAGGGTGTGGGGGAGGGGTCTGTCCTGGGAAGGCCCCACAGGGTCCTGCTCGGTTACACCTGGTGCCTGGGCTCAGCAACCTGGGAAGGTGGGGCTGCTCCTGGGTGTGGGGAGCTGCAGGATCCCAGTCCTCTGAAACCCTGCTAAGCCCCCAAGGTGAGATGGGTGTGCAGTGACTGGACGGAGGCTTCTGGCCTGGGAGACGGGTCCGGGCTGGAAATGTCACTGGAATCATGGCAGGGAGGGAGAGGAAAGGCAAAGTGGGGGCAGATGGGTCACAGCAGACTAATGCAGGTGACTGCGGTCTTGTTGGAAGCAACTCAGAGCCAGAAAGGAGTGGCCGTCAGGGGCTCAGCTCCATTCTCTTGTTCCTTTGTAAAACCACTGTGTCAGAGTTTGAGACGCCGCCAGGAGACGTCTGGGCCCAGTGCTGCCATGGCTTCATCAAAGGGCCCAGGGGGAACACAGAACCACTGCAGGCCCCGCCCATGTCCTCACTGGGAATGAGTCCCATCGGGGCTCCTGGGCTCACAGACTTCAGGGCACCTCTGTCCTCAGGACTGGTCTTCCTCCTTCCTCTCACCTGCTGGTCAGAGACCCAGGAACCCCCAACCTGGCTCCACCCCCAGGGCCTGGATTCAGAGGCCCAGGAGCCCCCAACTTGGCTCCACCCCCAGAGCCAGGATTCAGTGTCCCAGGAATCCCCAAACTGTCTCCACCCAGGGCCTAGATTCTGGGACAGCTTAGGGGTAAGCAAGACCCTCACGCTCCTTTATTTGCTTAGGGGTGAGAATGTCTTAAACGCTGCAGTTGACTGATTACGGAGTGCTGAGTGTTTCCAGCAGGTGTGGATGGAAAGATGGGGTGCGAAGTTCCTATGTCTGCAGGGTCTTCCCGGCGTGAAGATCTGTGTGTTCCCCCCGGCCAGTCGGCATCCTCCCAGGAAGCCCAGATCCAGGATTACGAGGGCAGAGGCTCTCCCCTTGCGTACCTGTAACTTCGCACTCCCACAGCAAGGAGCCTGGCTCCCACCATCTGCCATTTATCTATGCATTGCTCCTTTCCACATTACATGTGCAGAGGTTTCAGAATTGTTAGCTACTACACCCTGGAAAGAACTTCATAAAACAAAGCCCACTGTATATATACGGGCCATTTTGCCTTTAGCCTACAGATTCCATTCATTTCCAAAGGTAACTTAAGTCAGCAGCTTTTACCCCATCCCCTACAGTGAGTTGTTTCCATATATTTCTAATACAGTTAGATTCTGTCACATGACGTATTCCATCGTGCAACATCCTACACCCTAAATAACTAAATTTGAGTAGATTATGATTGGCCCCTTGGGCTACACACATCTATGGGCTTAGACAAATGCATAGTGACAGGTATCCATCCTAGAGTATCACATGGACTACTTCAAACCCCCCACCCCATGATCTGCTTATCATCTATGTAGCTTTGCCTTTCCCGGGATGTCATCAATGGGGTCATACTGTGTGCAGCCTGCTCAGGCTGGAGTTTTCACTTAGCAGTACACGCTGAAGGTTTATCCATGTCTTTCCATAGGTGGATGGTGCATTCCTTTCTGCTGAGTAGTATTCCACTGCATGTGTATGGGAGGAAAAACAATTTTCCCTCTACTTTTCTAGGTTCTTGGTTGAGGCCCCCCCCCGCCCCTGTAATAAAAGACAGATTACCAGGAGAAAAGCAGAAGTTTAATAACATGTATACCTTCTGAATAGAGGGGGGATACCACGGAAAACTGAGTCACTCCCCAAACCATCCCCTTCAATACCGTCTTCAGCTAAACACAGAAAAGATGCTGGGGAAGGGGGGAAGGCCAGTTATGGAAGGTTATCATGCAAAGCACAGTAAACAAGGGTATGGCTGTGTGCACATTTAAGTCAGGACTTCCCCATTGAAAAGAGTTACTTAAGATTTAATTATCCTTCTATGTTTGGTGCAAAGAGGGACATACCCTTATAAATGGAGATTTCTCTATTGTAAATGCCCTTCATAAAACGGCAATCTCAGTTTTCTGAGATTTTTTAAAAAATAAATTTATTATTTTATTTTTGGCTTCATTGGGTCTTCGTTGCTGCGTGCAGTCTTTTCTCTGGGTGTTGGCGAGCAGGGGCTTCTCATTGTGGTGGCTTTTCTTGTCACGGAGCACAGGCTCTAGGCATGCAGGCTTCAGTAGTTGTGGCACACGGGCTCAGTAGTTGTGGCTCGCGGGCTCTAGAGCACAGGCTCAGTAGTTGTGGCGCACAGGCTTAGTTGCTCTGCGGCATGTGGGATCTTCCCGGACCGGGCCTCGAACCTGTGTCCCCTGAATCGGCAGGTGGACTCTTACTCACTGAGCCACCAGGGAAGCCCTATTCTTTTTAAAGCAGACCAATAACCCTTATGCCAGAGAGACATATTTTGAGGTGGCATATTCTACTCGCCTTGACATGGATGTATCCCAATTTGCTTATCCTTATCTTTTGAAGGATATCCTGATTTCAAGTTTTTAGCCATTATGGAAGTGCTGCTGTGCATAATTGCATCCTTGTTTGCATTTGGACATAGATTTTCAAAGCAGTTGCCTAAATACTGGAAGTATGATTGTTGGATCCCAACGTGAGACTTGTTTAGCTTTGGAAAAAACTGCCAAATTGTCTTACAAAGTGGCTGCACAGGCATCCCCCCAGCTATGAGGGAGAGTTCCTTTTGTTCCTCACCCTCTAGCAATTGGTATTGTCATATTTTTGGAGCTTAGCAGTCCCAATTGGTGTGCTATGGTGTCTCATGATTTTAATTTGTAGTTCCCTAATGGTATATGATGTTGAGCTTTTTTCTGTATGACTTTTACTATCTGTAACTTTTTTGGCAGGATGTCTGTTCAGATCACGCTGTTCATGTTCATGCTGGGAGGAGCCCTGTCTCCTCGGGACCTGCTGGGGCTTTGGCTTCAGGAACACGCGGGGCTGAGTCCACGCTGATGGCCTGGCTTCGGTACAACCCGGGGTCAAGTCCACACTAACGGAAACCGGGTCTCCTCAGGACCCGCCGAGGCTTCAGCTCTGGGACACTGGGGGGTCCAGTTCAGGCTGACATGAGCCTGATCTCCTCAGGACCTGCTAGGAGGTGATGCCGCTGAGGGAGAAGGTGAGGAAAAGTGGGGAGAAGGTTCCTGTGCAGGGCTGACCGCTGTGGGTGTCTGTCTCCAGAGGACCCAGGAGAGGAAGGGCTTGATGTGGAAAACTGGGTTTTTGGCCCATTTTGTGTGGGGTGTAGACAGTTGAATGTTGTTCTTTGGCGTGTAGTGTCTGGTTTTCCCAGCACCGTTTATTGAGGGGCCTGTCCTTTCCCTGGTGTATGTTCTTGGCTCCTTTCTTGTGAATTAACTGATCACATACCTGTAGGTTGATTCCTGGGCTCTCTGCTCTATTCCTCTGGTCTGTGTGCCTGTTTTTCTGCCAATGCCACAATTTTGGGGGACTAGCTTCATAATGAAGTGTGAAGTCAGGGAACGAGATGCCTCCACACATTCCCCTGCCTCAGGGTCGCTTTGGTTCTTCTGGGTCCTTTGTGGTTCCACACACAACCTAAGATGGTTCGTCCTGTTTCTATGGAAAATGTCATTGGACTTTTGGTAAGGATTGCGTTGAATGTGTACATTAACAGGATCTTAGCTGGAGAAACTGTCAGGGCATGACTTAAGAGCAGCATCAGGGCCTTTGTTGGGTCAACATTATGGTCTCAGTGAAAGATATGATCAGAACCTGAGTTACTAAGAACATCAAGGCTTCATTTAGGAAAAGCTTCAGGGCCTGAGTTAGGCACAGCCTCAGGACTTCACTTAAGGACACTGACAGGGCTTTCTTTGGGACAGAGTCAGGAACGTGCATAGAAATGTGGCAGGAAATTATCTCAGGAGAGTGTCCAGATTTTAGCTATTGATTTCAACAGGTCCCATGTTAGGGACAGATTCCGGGCCTTAGTGAGAGCGAGTGTGAAGGACTTATTTAGGGTTAGTCAGGGCTTAGTTAGGGAGACTATTAGGGTTTCAGTTAGGATAAGATGCAGGATATTAGCTTGGGACAGAGTCAGGTTGCGGGCCAGGGATAGCGTCACGAAATGACCCAGGAGAAGCGTGAAGACCTTCGTTATTGAGAGCCTCAGGGCCGTAGTTAGGACCAGCGTGAGGGCCTAAATCAGGACCACTGCCAGGGCTTCCTATACAGACACCGTCAGAGCATAAGGAAGGTACAACCAAAGGGCCTAAGTGAGGCTTATCTTTAGGGCCTGAGTTCGGGACACTGTCAGGGCATGACTTAGGAGCAGCAGAAGGTCCTCTGTGGGATCAGCGTCAGGTTCTTCATTAAAGACATTATCAGGGCCTCTGTTAGGGAGAGCCTCAGGGCCTCATTTATGGACAGCATCAAGGCTAACTTTGGGTCAGTTTCAGGACCTTGGTAAGACCTGGGTCAAGATATTAACTCAGGATAGTATCAGGACTCTAGATATTGACGGCACTAGTGCCTTAGTTAGACACAGTGTCAGGGCCTGAGTTAGGAGTAGCATTATAGCCTTTGTTAGGTATAGTGTCAGGGACTGAGCTAGGAGGAGCCTCCAGGCCTAAGTTTGGGACAGATTCACAGCCTCGGGACTAATTTCAGGGCGTTATTTAGGGACAGCATCAGGGATTTAGTTAGCATAACAGGAGGAATTCCTACAAGCACCCTTTAAGCCAACACACGCAGATGCAGAAGTAAACCATGCACGCTGGTATAAAGGAATATTCCACAGAAGTTGAGTACATTTTGTTTAAGGTGCGTAAGAGTTTAAACATTATTTTTTTCAGAAAACTATATTCAGAAGATGAAGGAATTTCATCCTAAAGAATCTCTTTAGCTAAATTTAACATTAGCAAATGAGAAGTTTACGTTCAGGTCTAGGGCTAGTGTCAGGTAATGACCTAGGTTTGGAAACAAGCCCTTAGTTACGTAGAGAATCAGGGCCTAATTTAGGACCTGTGCCAGGGCTTCGGGTAGGGACAGTGTCAGAGCCTGATATAGGGAGAATGTGAGAGCCTGAGTGAGGCCTAGCGTCAGGCACCTAGATGCAGACACTGTCAGGGCATGACTTAGGAGCAGCATCAGGGCGTTTGTGGAGTCAGCATTCAGATCATAGTGAAAGACATGAGCAGGGCTTGAGTGAGTCACAGAATCAAGGCCTCGGTTAAGGAAAGCTTCAGGGCCTGAGTTAGGCACAGCCTCACGTCTTCAGTTAAGGAGAGCGACAGGGCTCTCTTTGGGACAGTGTCAGAACCTTGGATAGAAATGTGTCAGCATATTAGCTCAGGATAGTGTCCGGATTTTAGTTATTGATTGCAGCAGGACCCATGTTAGGGACAGATTCCAGGCCTTAGTGAGAGATAGTGTCAAGACCTTAGTTACTGAGAGCATCAGGGCCTTCTTTAGAAGCAATGTTAGGGCTTCGTGTAAAAATCGCATCCCGGACTGGCTTGGGGCGAGCGACAGGGCCTGAGTGAGGCCTAGCGTCATTCCTGTAGGTGGGGACACTGTCAGCGCGTGACACAGGAGCAGCATCAGTGCCATTGTTGGATCAGCATTATGGTCTTCGTTAAAGACATGAGCAGGCCTTCTGTTAGGGACAGCGTCACGGCTTACTTAGCGATATTTTCAGGACCTTAGTAAGAGATGGGATAGTAAATTAGCTGAGGATAGTGTGAGGACTTTAGATATTGATGGCATCAGGGACTTAGTTAGGGACAGTGTCAGGCTGTGAGTTAGGCCTAACATCCAGGCCTTAGTTAGGGACAGTGTCACGGCATGGGGAACCAATTCAGGTCCTGACGTCGGCACAGCATAAGGGCTTCAGTTAGCATAAGAGGCAGGACATTAGCTAGGGACAGGGTTAGGGTAAAGTCTAGGGATTGTGTCAGCAAATGACCTCGGGATAGTGTCAAGACCTTAGTTACTGAGAACCTGAGGGCCTTATTTAGGACCAGCATCAGGGCCGGAATTGGGCAAGAAACAGGGCCTGAGTGAGGCCCAGCTTCAGGCTCCTAGCTGGAGACAGTGTCAGGGCATGACGTCGAAGCAGCATCCGGGCCTTTGTTGGGTCAGCATTCGGGTCATAGTTAAAGATATGAGCAGGGCCTGAGTGAGTCAGAGAATCGAGGCCTCCGTTAGGGAAAGCTTCAGGGTCTGAGTTAGGCACAGCCTCTCGTCTTCATTTAAGGACAGCGACAGGCCTTTCTTTGGGACTGTGTCAGGTCCGTGGATAGAAATGTGTCAGGATATTAGCTCAGGATAGTGTCGGGATGTTCATTATTGACTGGAGCACGGCCCATGTCAGGGACAGATTCTGGGCCTTAATGAGAGATAAGGTGAAAGTCTTAGTTAGGATCCATGAGCGCCTTAGTTAGGGAGAGTATTAGGGTTTCAATTAGGATAAGATGCAGGACATTAGCTTGGGACAGACTCATGATCCGAGCCAGGGATAGTGTCAGCCAATGACCTGGGTTGGTGTCAAGACCTTAGTTACTTAGAGAATCGGGGCTTAATTTAGGACGTGTGTCAGGGCTTCGGGTAGGGACAGCATCAGAGCCTGACTTAGGGAGAACGTCTAGGCCTGAGTGAGGCCTAGTGTCAGCCCACTAGCTGGAGACACAGTCAGGGCATGACGTAGGAACAGCATCAGGGCCTTTGCTGGGTCAGCATTCGGGTCATAGTGAAAGACATGAGCAGGGCCTGTGTTAGTCACAGAATCAAGGCCTCAGTTAGGGAAAGTTTCAGGGCCTGAGTTAGGCACAGCCTCAGGTCTTCACTTAAGGACTGCAACAGGCTTTCTTTTGGAAAGTATCAGGACAGTGGATAGAAATCAGTCAGGGTAATAGCTCAGGACAGTGTCCGGATTTTAGTTATTGATTGCAGCAGGGACCATTAGGGATAGATTCTGGGTGTTGGTGACAGATAGTGTGAAGGCCTTTGTTAGGTTTAGTCGGGGCTTAGTTAGGGAGAGTACTAGGGTTTCATTTAGGATAAGATGCAGGACATGAGCTTGGGACAGAGTCAGGTTCCGGGCCAGGGATAGCGTCACGAAATGACCCAGGAAAAGCGTGAAGACCTTCGTTATTGAGAGCCTCAGGGCCTTACTTAGGACCAGCGTGAGGGCCTAAATCAGGACCACTGCCAGGGCTTCCTATACAGACAGCGTCAGAGCATAAGGAAGGTACAGCCAAAGGGCCTAAGTGAGGCTTATCTTTAGGGCCTGAGTTCGGGACACTGTCAGGGCATGACTTAGGAGCAGCAGAAGGGCCTCTGTGGGATCAGTGTCAGGTTCTTCATTAAAGACATTATCAGGGCCTCTGTTAGGGAGAGCCTCAGGGCCTCATTTTCAGACAGCATCAAGGCTTACTTTGGGTCAGTTTCAGGACCTTGGTAAGACCTGGGTCAGGATATTAACTCAGGATAATATCAGGATTTTAGATATTGGCGGCAGCTGGGCTTTAGTTAGAAACAGTGTCAGGGCCTGAGTTAGGACTAGCATTATAGCCTTTGTTAGGTATAGTCAGGGCCTTTTCTAGGGACAATGTCAGGTTCCGGGCCTTAGTGAGAAGTCGTGTCAAGGCCTTAGGCAGGATTATTCAGGGCCCTAGTTACGGAGAGTGTTAGGGTTTCATTTAGGATAAGATGCAGGACATGAGCTTGGGACAGAGTCAGGTTCCGGGCCAGGGATAGTGTCAGGAAACGACCAAGAGAAAGCGTTAAAACCTTAGTTATTGAGAGCATCGGGGCCTGACTTAGGACCAGAGTCAGGCCCTAAATCACGACCACTGCCCTGGCTTCATATAAGGACAGCATCAGAGCCTAAGTAAGGTACAGCCCAAGTGCCTAAGTGAGGCCTATCTTTAGGATCTGAGTTAGGGAAAGTGTCAGGGCATGACTTAGGAGCAGCAGAAGGGCCTCTGTGGGATCAGCCTGAGGGTCTTCATTAAAGACATTATCAGGGCCTCTGTTAGGGAGAGCCTCAGGACCTCATTTTCGGACAGCATCAAGGCTTACTTTGGGTCAGTTTCAGGACCTTGGTAAGACCTGGGTCAGGATATTAACTCAGGATAGTATCAGGACTTTAGATATTGGCGGCAGTAGGGCCTTAGTTAGAGTCAGTGTCAGGGTCTGAGTTAGGAATATCATTATGGCCTTTGTCAGGTATAGTGTCAGGGAGTGAGCTAGGAGTAGTGTCAGGGTCCGAGTTACGTGTAATGTCAGGGTCTTGGTTAGGGACAGTGTCAGCGCCTGGGTTAGCACGAGTCTCCAGGCCGTAGTTAGGGAGCGGTTCACAGCATCGGGAGTAATTTCAGCGCCTTATTTATGTTCAGCATCAGGGATGATTTAGTTAGCATAAGAGGAGCCATTCCTGCAAGAACCCTGAAGGCCAACACACAAGAATGTAAAAGTGAACCATGCACGCTGCTATGAAGGAATATTCCACAGCAGTTGAGTACAC
Source organism: Kogia breviceps (assembly GCF_026419965.1). Lineage (NCBI taxonomy): Eukaryota > Metazoa > Chordata > Mammalia > Artiodactyla > Physeteridae > Kogia > Kogia breviceps. The sequence continues at coordinate 77,423 of NW_026711658.1, read as the reverse complement.
TTTGTTTAAGGTTAACAAGAGTTTAAAAATTATTGTTTTAAGAAACCAATATTCATATGATGAAAGAATTTCATCGTAAAGAATCTCTTTCCCTAAACTTGACATTAGCTAAAGTCAAGATTAGATTAAGGTCTAGGGGTAGTGTCAGTTAATGACCTAGATTTGGTGTCAAGACCTTAGTTACTTAGAGAATCAAGGCCTAAAATTTAGGACCTGCGTCAAGATTTTCGGTAGGGACAGATTCAGACCTGACTTATGGAGAACATCAAGGCCTGAGTGAGGCCTAGCGTCATCCCCGTAGCTGCAGACACAGTCAGGGTACGACTTAGGAGCAGCATAAACACCTTGTTTAGGTCAGCGAAAGGTCATAGTGAAAGACATGAGCAGGCCTTGAGTGAGTCACAGAATCAAGGCCTCCGTTAGGGAAAGCTTCAGGGCCTGAGTTAGGCACAGTGTCAGGTCTTCACTTAAAGACACCGACCGGTTTGGGACAGTGTCAGGATCGTGCATAGAAATGTGTCAGGAAATTATCTCAGGACAGTGTCCGGATTTTAGTTATTGATTGCAACAGGTGCCATGTTAGGGACAGATTCCGGGCTTTAGTGAGAGATAGTGTCAAGGCCTTTGTTCGGATTGGTCAGGGCTTAGTTAGGGATACTATTAGGGTTTCATTTATTATAAGATGCAGGACATGAGCTTGGGACAGAGTCAGGTTCTGGGCCAGGGATTGCGTCACGAAATGACCCAGGAAAAGCGTGAAGACCTTCGTTATTGAGAGCCTCAGGGCCTTACTTAGGACCAGCGTGAGGGCCTAAATCAGGACCACTGCCAGGGCTTCCTATACAGACAGCGTCAGAGCATAAGGAAGGTACAGCCAAAGGGCCTAAGTGAGGCTTATCTTTAGGGCCTGAGTTCGGGACACTGTCAGGGCATGACTTAGGAGCAGCAGAAGGGCCTCTGTGGGATCAGCGTCAGGTTCTTCATTAAAGACATTATCAGGGCCTCTGTTAGGGAGAGCCTCAGGGCCTCATTTATGGACAGCATCAAGGCTTACTTTGGGTCAGTTTCAGGACCTTGGTAAGACCTGGGTCAGGATAGTATCAGGATTTTAGATATTGGCGGCAGCTGGGCTGTAGTTAGAAACAGTGTCAGGGCCTGAGTTAGGACTAGCATTATAGCCTTTGTTAGGTATAGTGTCAGGGACTGAGCTAGGAGTTGTGTCAGGGCCTGAGCTAGGATGAGCCTCCAGGCCTCAGTTTGGGAGGGGTTCACAGCCTTGGGAGGAGTTTCCTGAATTTAATTAGGGAAAACATCAGGGATTTAGCATAATAAGAGTTAGTTCGTTAGCATAAGAGGAGGTATTCCTACAAGCACCCTGAAAGCCAACACAGGCAAATGCAGAAGTAAACCAGGCAGGCTGGTATAAAGGAATATTCCACAGAAGTTGAGTACATTTTGTTTAAGTTCAGTAAGAGTTTAAACATTATTTTTTTCAGAAAACTCTATTCAGAAGATGAAAGAATTTCATCCTAAAGAATCTCTTTAGCTAAATTTAACATTAGCAAAAGAGAAGTTTACGTTCACGCCTAGGGCTAGTGTCAGGTAATGACCTAGGTTTGGAATCAAGCCCTTAGTTACTTATAGAATCAGGGCCTAATTTAGGATCTGTGCCAGGGCTTCGGGTAGGGACAGTGTCAGAGCCTGGTATAGGGAGAAAGTGAGGGCCTGAGTGAGGCCTAGCATCAGGCCCCTAGATGCAGACACTGTCAGGGCATGACTTAGGAGCAGCATCAGGGCGTTTGTGGAGTCAGCATTCGGGTCATAGTGAAAGACATGAGCAGGGCTTGAGTGAGTCACAGAATCAAGGCCTGGGTTAAGGAAAGCTTCGGGGCCTGAATTAGGCACAGCCTCACGTCTTCAGTTAAGGAGAGCGACAGGGCTCTCTTTGGGACAGTGTCAGAACCTTGGATAGAAATGTGTCAGCATATTAGCTCAGGATAGTGTCCGGATTTTAGTTATTGATTGCAGCAGGACCCATGTTAGGGACAGATTCCAGGCCTTAGTGAGAGATAGTGTCAAGACCTTAGTTACTGAGAGCATCAGGGCCTTCTTTAGAAGCAATGTTAGGGCTTCATGTAAAAATCGCATCCCGGACTGGCTTGGGGTGAGCGACAGGGCCTGAGTGAGGCCTAGCGTCATTCCTGTAGGTGGGGACACTGTCAGGGCGTGACACAGGAGCAGCATCAGTGCCGTTGTTGGATCAGCATTATGGTCTTCGTTAAAGACATGAGCAGGCCTTCTGTTAGGGACAGCGTCACGGCTTACTTAGCGATATTTTCAGGACCTTAGTAAGAGATGGGATAGTAAATTAGCTGAGGATAGTGTGAGGACTTTAGATATTGATGGCATCAGGGCCTTAGTTAGGGACAGTGTCAGGCCTTGAGTTAGGCCTAACATCCAGGCCTTAGTTAGGGACAGTGTCACGGCATGGGGACTCAATTCAGGTCCTGACATGGGCACAGCATAAGGGCTTCAGTTAGCATAAGAGGCAGGACATTAGCTAGGGACAGGGTTAGGGTAAAGTCTAGGGATTGTGTCAGCAAACGACCTCGGGATAGTGTCAAGACCTTAGTTACTGAGAACCTGAGGGCCTTATTTAGGACCAGCATCAGGACCGGACTTAGGGCAAGAAACAGGGCCTGAGTGAGGCCCAGCTTCAGGCCCCTAGCTGGAGACAGTGTCAGGGCATGACGTCGAAGCAGCATCCGGGCCTTGGTTGGGTCAGCATTCGGGTCATAGTTAAGGACATGAGCAGGGCCTGAGTGCGTCAGAGAATCGAGGCCTCCGTTAGGGAAAGCTTCAGGGCCTGAGTTAGGCACAGCCTCAGGTCTTCATTTAAGGACAGGGACAGGCCTTTCTTTGGGACTGTGTCAGGTCCGTGGATAGAAAAGTGTCAGCATATTAGCTCAGGATAGTGTCCGGATTTTCATTATTGATTGCAGCAGGGCCCATGTTAGGGATAGATTCTGGGCCTTAGTGAGAGATAGGGTCAATGCCTTAATTAGGATTAGTCCGGGCCTTAGTTAGGGAGAGTATTAGGGTTTCAATTAGGATAAGATGCAGGACATTACCTTGGGACAGAGTCATGATCCGAGCCAGGGATAGTGTCAGAAAATGACCTGGGTTGGTGTCAAGACCTTAGTTATTTAGAGAATCAGGGCCTAATTTAGGACCTGTGTCAGGGCTTCGGGTAGGGACATCGTCAGAGCCTGACTTAGGGAGAACGTCTAGGCCTGAGTGAGGCCTAGTGCCAGCCCACCTGCTGGAGACACAGTCAGGGCATGACGTAGGAACAGCATCAGGGCCTTTGTGGGGTCAGCATGCAGGTCATAGTGAAAGACATGAACAGGGCCTGTGTTAGTCACAGAATCAAGGCCTCAGTTAGGGAAAGCTGCAGGGCCTGAGTTAGGCACAGCCTCAGGTCTTCACTTAAGGACGGCAACAGGCTTTCTTTTGGAAAGTATCAGGACAGTGGCTAGAAATGTGTCAGGATATTAGCTCTGGACAGTGTCCTTTTTTTAGTTATTAATTGCAGCAGGGACCATTAGGGACAGATTCCGGGCGCTCGTGAGAGATAGTGTGAAGGCCTTTGTTCGGATTCGTCAGGGCTTAGTTAGGGATACTATTAGGGTTTCATTTAGGATAAGATGCAGGACATGAGCTTGGGACAGAGTCAGGTTCCGGGCCAGGGATAGCGTCACGAAATGACCCAGGAAAAGCGTGAAGACCTTCGTTATTGAGAGCCTCAGGGCCTTACTTAGGACCAGCGTGAGGGCCTAAATCAGGACCACTGCCAGGGCTTCCTATACAGACAGCGTCAGAGCATAAGGAAGGTACAGCCAAAGGGCCTAAGTGAGGCTTATCTTTAGGGCCTGAGTTCGGGACACTGTCAGGGCATGACTTAGGAGCAGCAGAAGGGCCTCTGTGGGATCAGCGTGAGGGTCTTCACTAAAGACATTATCAGGGCCTCTGTTAAGGAGAGCCTCAGGGCCTCATTTTCAGACAGCATCAAGGCTTACTTTGGGTCAGTTTCAGGACCTTGGTAAGACCTGGGTCAGGATATTAACTCAGGATAGCATCAAGACTTTAGATATTGGCGGCAGCAGGGCCTTAGTTAGAGTCAGTGTCAGGGTCTGAGTTAGGAATATCATTATGGGCTTTGTTAGGTAATAGTGTCAGGGAGTGAGCTAGGAGTAGTGTCAGGGTCCGAGTTACGTGTAATGTCAGGGTCTTGGTTAGGGACAGTGTCAGCGCCTGGGTTAGCACGAGTCTCCAGGCCGTAGTTAGGGAGCGGTTCACAGCATCGGGAGTAATTTCAGCGCCTTATTTATGTTCAGCATCAGGGATGATTTAGTTAGCATAAGAGGAGCCATTCCTGCAAGAACCCTGAAGGCCAACACACGAGAATGTAAAAGTGAACCATGCACGCTGCTATGAAGGAATATTCCACAGCAGTTGAGTACACTTTGTTTAAGGTTAACAAGAGTTTAAAAATTATTGTTTTAAGAAACCAATATTCATATGATGAAAGAATTTCATCGTAAAGAATCTCTTTCCCTAAACTTGACATTAGCTAAAGTCAAGATTAGATTAAGGTCTAGGGGTAGTGTCAGTTAATGACCTGGATTTGGTGTCAAGACCTTAGTTACTTAGAGAATCAAGGCCTAAAATTTAGGACCTGCGTCAAGATTTTCGGTAGGGACAGATTCAGACCTGACTTATGGAGAACGTCAAGGCCTGAGTGAGGCCTAGCGTCAGCCTCCTAGCTGCAGACACAGTCAGGGTACGACTTAGGAGCAGCATAAACACCTTGGTTGGGTCAGCGAAAGGTCATAGTGAAAGACATGAGCAGGCCTTGAGTGAGTCACAGAATCAAGGCCTCACTTAGGGAAAGCTTCAGGGCCTGAGTTAGGCACAGTGTCAGGTCTTCACTTAAAGACACCGACCGGTTTGGGACAGTGTCAGGATCGTGCATAGAAATGTGTCAGGAAATTATCTCAGGACAGTGTCCGGATTTTAGTTATTGATTGCAACAGGTGCCATGTTAGGGACAGATTCCGGGCTTTAGTGAGAGATAGTGTCAAGGCCTTTGTTCGGATTGGTCAGGGCTTAGTTAGGGATACTATTAGGGTTTCATTTATTATAAGATGCAGGACATGAGCTTGGGACAGAGTCAGGTTCCGTGCCAGGGATAGAGTCACGAAATGACCCAGGAAAAGCGTGAAGACCTTCGTTATTGAGAGCCTCAGGGCCTTACTTAGGACCAGCGTGAGGGCCTAAATCAGGACCACTGCCAGGGCTTCCTATACAGACAGCGTCAGAGCATAAGGAAGGTACAGCCAAAGGGCCTAAGTGAGGCTTATCTTTAGGGCCTGAGTTCGGGACACTGTCAGGGCATGACTTAGGAGCAGCAGAAGGGCCTCTGTGGGATCAGCGTGAGGGTCTTCACTAAAGACATTATCAGGGCCTCTGTTAGGGAGAGCCTCAGGGCCTCATTTTCGGACAGCATCAAGGCTTACTTTGGGTCAGTTTCAGGACCTTGGTAAGACCTGGGTCAGGATATTAACTCAGGATAGCATCAAGACTTTAGATATTGGCGGCAGCAGGGCCTTAGTTAGAGTCAGTGTCAGGGTCTGAGTTAGGAATATCATTATGGGCTTTGTTAGGTAATAGTGTCAGGGAGTGAGCTAGGAGTAGTGTCAGGGTCCGAGTTACGTGTAATGTCAGGGTCTTGGTTAGGGACAGTGTCAGCGCCTGGGTTAGCACGAGTCTCCAGGCCGTAGTTAGGGAGCGGTTCACAGCATCGGGAGTAATTTCAGCGCCTTATTTATGTTCAGCATCAGGGATGATTTAGTTAGCATAAGAGGAGCCATTCCTGCAAGAACCCTGAAGGCCAACACACAAGAATGTAAAAGTGAACCATGCACGCTGCTATGAAGGAATATTCCACAGCAGTTGAGTACACTTTGTTTAAGGTTAACAAGAGTTTAAAAATTATTGTTTTAAGAAACCAATATTCATATGATGAAAGAATTTCATCGTAAAGAATCTCTTTCCCTAAACTTGACATTAGCTAAAGTCAAGATTAGATTAAGGTCTAGGGGTAGTGTCAGTTAATGACCTGGATTTGGTGTCAAGACCTTAGTTACTTAGAGAATCAAGGCCTAAAATTTAGGACCTGCGTCAAGATTTTCGGTAGGGACAGATTCAGACCTGACTTATGGAGAACGTCAAGGCCTGAGTGAGGCCTAGCATCAGCCTCCTAGCTGCAGACACAGTCAGGGTACGACTTAGGAGCAGCATAAACACCTTGGTTGGGTCAGCGAAAGGTCATAGTGAAAGACATGAGCAGGCCTTGAGTGAGTCACAGAATCAAGGCCTCACTTAGGGAAAGCTTCAGGGCCTGAGTTAGGCACAGTGTCAGGTCTTCACTTAAAGACACCGACCGGTTTGGGACAGTGTCAGGATCGTGCATAGAAATGTGTCAGGAAATTATCTCAGGACAGTGTCCGGATTTTAGTTATTGATTGCAACAGGTGCCATGTTAGGGACAGATTCCGGGCTTTAGTGAGAGATAGTGTCAAGGCCTTTGTTCGGATTGGTCAGGGCTTAGTTAGGGATACTATTAGGGTTTCATTTATTATAAGATGCAGGACATGAGCTTGGGACAGAGTCAGGTTCCGGGCCAGGGATAGCGTCACGAAATGACCCAGGAAAAGCGTGAAGACCTTCGTTATTGAGAGCCTCAGGGCCTTACTTAGGACCAGCGTGAGGGCCTAAATCAGGACCACTGCCAGGGCTTCCTATACAGACAGCGTCAGAGCATAAGGAAGGTACAGCCAAAGGGCCTAAGTGAGGCTTATCTTTAGGGCCTGAGTTCGGGACACTGTCAGGGCATGACTTAGGAGCAGCAGAAGGGCCTCTGTGGGATCAGCGTCAGGTTCTTCATTAAAGACATTATCAGGGCCTCTGTTAGGGAGAGCCTCAGGGCCTCATTTATGGACAGCATCAAGGCTTACTTTGGGTCAGTTTCAGGACCTTGGTAAGACCTGGGTCAGGATATTAACTCAGGATAGTATCAGGATTTTAGATATTGGCGGCAGCTGGGCTGTAGTTAGAAACAGTGTCAGGGCCTGAGTTAGGACTAGCATTATAGCCTTTGTTAGGTATAGTGTCAGGGACTGAGCTAGGAGTTGTGTCAGGGCCTGAGCTAGGATGAGCCTCCAGGCCTCAGTTTGGGAGGGGTTCACAGCCTTGGGAGGAGTTTCCTGAATTTAATTAGGGAAAACATCAGGGATTTAGCATAATAAGAGTTAGTTCGTTAGCATAAGAGGAGGTATTCCTACAAGCACCCTGAAAGCCAACACAGGCAAATGCAGAAGTAAACCAGGCAGGCTGGTATAAAGGAATATTCCACAGAAGTTGAGTACATTTTGTTTAAGTTCAGTAAGAGTTTAAACATTATTTTTTTCAGAAAACTCTATTCAGAAGATGAAAGAATTTCATCCTAAAGAATCTCTTTAGCTAAATTTAACATTAGCAAAAGAGAAGTTTACGTTCACGCCTAGGGCTAGTGTCAGGTAATGACCTAGGTTTGGAATCAAGCCCTTAGTTACTTATAGAATCAGGGCCTAATTTAGGATCTGTGCCAGGGCTTCGGGTAGGGACAGTGTCAGAGCCTGGTATAGGGAGAAAGTGAGGGCCTGAGTGAGGCCTAGCATCAGGCCCCTAGATGCAGACACTGTCAAGGCATGACTTAGGAGCAGCATCAGGGCGTTTGTGGAGTCAGCATTCGGGTCATAGTGAAAGACATGAGCAGGGCTTGAGTGAGTCACAGAATCAAGGCCTGGGTTAAGGAAAGCTTCAGGGCCTGAGTTAGGCACAGCCTCACGTCTTCAGTTAAGGAGAGCGACAGGGCTCTCTTTGGGACAGTGTCAGAACCTTGGATAGAAATGTGTCAGCATATTAGCTCAGGATAGTGTCCGGATTTTAGTTATTGATTGCAGCAGGACCCATGTTAGGGACAGATTCCAGGCCTTAGTGAGAGATAGTGTCAAGACCTTAGTTACTGAGAGCATCAGGGCCTTCTTTAGAAGCAATGTTAGGGCTTCATGTAAAAATCGCATCCCGGACTGGCTTGGGGTGAGCGACAGGGCCTGAGTGAGGCCTAGCGTCATTCCTGTAGGTGGGGACACTGTCAGGGCGTGACACAGGAGCAGCATCAGTGCCGTTGTTGGATCAGCATTATGGTCTTCGTTAAAGACATGAGCAGGCCTTCTGTTAGGGACAGCGTCACGGCTTACTTAGCGATATTTTCAGGACCTTAGTAAGAGATGGGATAGTAAATTAGCTGAGGATAGTGTGAGGACTTTAGATATTGATGGCATCAGGGCCTTAGTTAGGGACAGTGTCAGGCCTTGAGTTAGGCCTAACATCCAGGCCTTAGTTAGGGACAGTGTCACGGCATGGGGACTCAATTCAGGTCCTGACATGGGCACAGCATAAGGGCTTCAGTTAGCATAAGAGGCAGGACATTAGCTAGGGACAGGGTTAGGGTAAAGTCTAGGGATTGTGTCAGCAAATGACCTCGGGATAGTGTCAAGACCTTAGTTACTGAGAACCTGAGGGCCTTATTTAGGACCAGCATCAGGACCGGACTTAGGGCAAGAAACAGGGCCTGAGTGAGGCCCAGCTTCAGGCCCCTAGCTGGAGACAGTGTCAGGGCATGACGTCGAAGCAGCATCCGGGCCTTGGTTGGGTCAGCATTCGGGTCATAGTTAAGGACATGAGCAGGGCCTGAGTGCGTCAGAGAATCGAGGCCTCCGTTAGGGAAAGCTTCAGGGCCTGAGTTAGGCACAGCCTCAGGTCTTCATTTAAGGACAGCGACAGGCCTTTCTTTGGGACTGTGTCAGGTCCGTGGATAGAAAAGTGTCAGCATATTAGCTCAGGATAGTGTCCGGATTTTCATTATTGATTGCAGCAGGGCCCATGTTAGGGATAGATTCTGGGCCTTAGTGAGAGATAGGGTCAATGCCTTAATTAGGATTAGTCCGGGCCTTAGTTAGGGAGAGTATTAGGGTTTCAATTAGGATAAGATGCAGGACATTACCTTGGGACAGAGTCATGATCCGAGCCAGGGATAGTGTCAGAAAATGACCTGGGTTGGTGTCAAGACCTTAGTTATTTAGAGAATCAGGGCCTAATTTAGGGCCTGTGTCAGGGCTTCGGGTAGGGACATCGTCAGAGCCTGACTTAGGGAGAACGTCTAGGCCTGAGTGAGGCCTAGTGCCAGCCCACCTGCTGGAGACACAGTCAGGGCATGACGTAGGAACAGCATCAGGGCCTTTGTGGGGTCAGCATGCAGGTCATAGTGAAAGACATGAACAGGGCCTGTGTTAGTCACAGAATCAAGGCCTCAGTTAGGGAAAGCTGCAGGGCCTGAGTTAGGCACAGCCTCAGGTCTTCACTTAAGGACGGCAACAGGCTTTCTTTTGGAAAGTATCAGGACAGTGGCTAGAAATGTGTCAGGATATTAGCTCTGGACAGTGTCCTTTTTTTAGTTATTAATTGCAGCAGGGACCATTAGGGACAGATTCCGGGCGCTCGTGAGAGATAGTGTGAAGGCCTTTGTTCGGATTCGTCAGGGCTTAGTTAGGGATACTATTAGGGTTTCATTTAGGATAAGATGCAGGACATGAGCTTGGGACAGAGTCAGGTTCCGGGCCAGGGATAGCGTCACGAAATGACCCAGGAAAAGCGTGAAGACCTTCGTTATTGAGAGCCTCAGGGCCTTACTTAGGACCAGCGTGAGGGCCTAAATCAGGACCACTGCCAGGGCTTCCTATACAGACAGCGTCAGAGCATAAGGAAGGTACAGCCAAAGGGCCTAAGTGAGGCTTATCTTTAGTTCCTGAGTTCGGGACACTGTCAGGGCATGACTTAGGAGCAGCAGAAGGGCCTCTGTGGGATCAGCGTGAGGGTCTTCACTAAAGACATTATCAGGGCCTCTGTTAGGGAGAGCCTCAGGGCCTCATTTTCAGACAGCATCAAGGCTTACTTTGGGTCAGTTTCAGGACCTTGGTAAGACCTGGGTCAGGATATTAACTCAGGATAGCATCAAGACTTTAGATATTGGCGGCAGCAGGGCCTTAGTTAGAGTCAGTGTCAGGGTGTGAGTTAGGAATATCATTATGGGCTTTGTTAGGTAATAGTGTCAGGGAGTGAGCTAGGAGTAGTGTCAGGGTCCGAGTTACGTGTAATGTCAGGGTCTTGGTTTGGGACAGTGTCAGGGCCTGGTTTAGCACGAGTCTCCAGGCCGTAGTTAGGGACAGGTTCAGAGCATCGGGAGTAATTTCAGCGCCTTATTTATGTTCAGCATCAGGGATGATTTAGTTAGCATAAGAGGAGCCATTCCTGCAAGAACACTGAAGGCCAACACACGAGAATGTAAAAGTAAACCATGCACGCTGCTATGAAGGAATATTCCACAGCAGTTGAGTACACTTTGTTTAAGGTTAACAAGAGTTTAAAAATTATTGTTTTAAGAAACCAATATTCATATGATGAAAGAATTTCATCGTAAAGAATCTCTTTCCCTAAACTTGACATTAGCTAAAGTCAAGATTAGATTAAGGTCTAGGGGTAGTGTCAGTTAATGACGTAGATTTGGTGTCAAGACCTTAGTTACTTAGAGAATCAAGGCCTAAAATTTAGGACCTGCGTCAAGATTTTCGGTAGGGACAGCGTCAGACCTGACTTATGGAGAACGTCAGGGCCTGAGTGAGGCCTAGCGTCAGCCCCCTAGCTGCAGACACAGTCAGGGTACGACTTAGGAGCAGCATAAACACCTTGGTTGGGTCAGCGAAAGGTCATAGTGAAAGACATGAGCAGGCCTTGAGTGAGTCACAGAATCAAGGCCTCACTTAGGGAAAGCTTCAGGGCCTGAGTTAGGCACAGTGTCAGGTCTTCACTTACAGACACCGACCGGTTTGGGACAGTGTCAGGATCGTGCATAGAAATGTGTCAGGAAATTACCTCAGGACAGTGTCCGGATTTTAGTTATTGATTGCAACAGGTGCCATGTTAGGGACAGATTCCGGGCTTTAGTGAGAGATAGTGTCAAGGCCTTTGTTCGGATTAGTCAGGGCTTAGTTAGGGATACTATTAGGGTTTCATTTAGGATAAGATGCAGGACATGAGCTTGGGACAGACTCATGATCCGAGCCAGGGATAGTGTCAGAAAATGACCTGGGTTGGTGTCAAGACCTTAGTTATTTAGAGAATCAGGGCCTAATTTAGGACCTGTGTCAGGGCTTCGGGTAGGGACAGCGTCAGAGCCTGACTTAGGGAGAACGTCTAGGCCTGAGTGAGGCCTAGTGCCAGCCCACCTGCTGGAGACACAGTCAGGGCATGACGTAGGAACAGCATCAGGGCCTTTGTGGGGTCAGCATGCAGGTCATAGTGAAAGACATGAACAGGGCCTGTGTTAGTCACAGAATCAAGGCCTCAGTCAGGGAAAGCTGCAGGGCCTGAGTTAGGAACAGCCTCAGGTCTTCACTTAAGGACGGCAACAGGCTTTCTTTTGGAAAGTATCAGAACAGTGGATAGAAATGAGTCAGGATATTAGCTCAGGACAGTGTCCGGATTTTAGTTATTGATTGCAACAGGTCCCATGTTAGGGACAGATTCCGGGCTTTAGTGAGAGATAGTGTCAAGGCCTTTGTTCGGATTAGTCAGGGCTTAGTTAGGGATACTATTAGGGTTTCATTTAGGATAAGATGCAGGACATGAGCTTGGGACAGAGTCAGGTTCCGGGCCAGGGATAACGTCACGAAATGACCCAGGAAAAGCGTGAAGACCTTCGTTATTGAGAGCCTCAGGGCCTTACTTAGGACCAGCGTGAGGGCCTAAATCAGGACCACTGCCAGGGCTTCCTATACAGACAGCGTCAGAGCATAAGGAAGGTACAGCCAAAGGGCCTAAGTGAGGCTTATCTTTAGTTCCTGAGTTCGGGACACTGTCAGGGCATGACATAGGAGCTGCAGAAGGGCCTCTGTGGCATCAGCGTGAGGGTCTTCACTAAAGACATTATCAGGGCCTCTGTTACGGAGAGCCTCAGGGCCTCATTTTCAGACAGCATCAAGGCTTACTTTGGGTCAGTTTCAGGACCTTGGTAAGACCTGGGTCAGGATATTAACTCAGGATAGCATCAGGACTTTAGATATTGGCGGCAGCAGGGCCTTAGTTAGAGTCAGTGTCAGGGTCTGAGTTAGGAATATCATTATGGGCTTTGTTAGGTAATAGTGTCAGGGACTGAGCTAGGAGTAGTGTCAGGGTCCGAGTTACGTGTAATGTCAGGGTCTTGGTTTGGGACAGTGTCAGGGCCTGGTTTAGCACGAGTCTCCAGGCCGTAGTTAGGGACAGGTTCAGAGCATCGGGAGTAATTTCAGCGCCTTATTTATGTTCAGCATCAGGGATGATTTAGTTAGCATAAGAGGAGCCATTCCTGCATGAACCTTGAAGGCCAACACACAAGAATGTAAAAGTGAACCATGCATGCTGCTATGAAGGAATATTCCACAGCAGTTGAGTACACTTTGTTTAAGGTTAACAAGAGTTTAAAAATTATTGTTTTAAGAAACCAATATTCATATGATGAAAGAATTTCATCGTAAAGAATCTCTTTCCCTAAACTTGACATTAGCTAAAGTCAAGATTAGATTAAGGTCTAGGGGTAGTGTCAGTTAATGACCTAGTTTTAGTGTCAAGACCTTACTTACTTAGAGAATCAAGGCCTAAAATTTAGGACCTGCGTCAAGATTTTCGGTAGGGACAGCGTCAGACCTGACTTATGGAGAACTTCAGGGCCTGAGTGAGGCCTAGCGTCATCCCCGTAGCTGTAGACACAGTCAGGGCATGACTTAGGAGCAGCATAAACACCTTGGTTGGGTCAGCGAAAGGTCATAGTGAAAGACATGAGCAGGCCTTGAGTGAGTCACAGAATCAAGGCCTCCGTTAGGGAAAGCTTCAGGGCCTGAGTTAGGCACAGTGTCTGGTCTTCACTTAAAGACACCGACCGGTTTGGGACAGTGTCAGGATCGTGCATAGAAATGTGTCAGGAAAGTATCTCAGGACAGTGTCCGGATTTTAGTTATTGATTGCAACAGGTCCCATGTTAGGGACAGATTCCGGGCTTTAGTGAGAGATAGTGTCAAGGCCTTTGTTCGGATTGGTCAGGGCTTAGTTAGGCATACTATTAGGGTTTCATTTAGGATAAGATGCAGGACATTAGCTTGGGACAGAGTCAGGTTCCGGGCCAGGGATAACGTCACGAAATGACCCAGGAAAAGCGTGAAGACCTTCGTTATTGCGAGCCTCAGGGCCTTACTTAGGACCAGCGTGAGGGCCTAAATCAGGACCACTGCCAGGGCTTCCTATACAGACAGCGTCAGAGCATAAGGAAGGTACAGCCAAAGGGCCTAAGTGAGGCTTATCTTTAGGGCCTGAGTTCGGGACACTGTCAGGGCATGACTTAGGAGCAGCAGAAGGGCCTCTGTGGGATCAGCGTCAGGTTCTTCATTAAAGACATTATCAGGGCCTCTGTTAGGGAGAGCCTCAGGGCCTTATTTATGGACAGCATCAAGGCTTAGTTTTAGTCAGTTTCAGGACCTTGGTAAGACCTGGGTCAGGATATTAACTCAGGATAGTATCAGGATTTTAGATATTGGCGGCAGCTGGGCTTTAGTTAGAAACAGTGTCAGGGCCTGAGTTAGGACTAGCATTATGGCCTTTGTTAGGTATAGTGTCAGGGACTGAGCTAGGAGTTGTGTGAGGGCCTTTGCTAGGGACAGTGTCAGGGCCTGAGCTAGGATGAGCCTCCAGGCCTCAGTTTGGGACAGGTTCACAGCCTTGAGACTAATTTCAGGACGTTATTTAGGGACAGCATCAGGGATTTAGTTAGCATAACAGTAGGCATTCCTACAAGCACCCTTTAAGCCAACACACGCAGATGCAGAAGGAAACCATACACGCTGGTATAAAGGAATATTCCGCAGAAGTTGAGTACATTTTGTTTAAGGTCGGTAAGAGTTTAAACATTATTTTTTTCAGAAAACTCTATTCAGAAGATGAAAGAATTTCATCCTAAAGAATCTCTTTAGATAAATTTGACATTAGCAACGGACAAGGTTACATTCAGGTCTAGGGCTAGTGTCAGGTAATGACCTAGGTTTGGAATCAAGCCCTTAGGTACTTAGAGAATCAGGGCCTAATTTAAGACCTGTGCCAGGGCTTCGGGTAGGGACAGCGTCAGAGCCTGATATAGGGAGAAGGTGAGGGCCTGAGTGAGGCCCCTAGATGCAGACACTGTCAGGGCATGACTTAAGAGCAGCATTCAGGGCGTTTGTGGAGTCAGCATTCGGGTCATAGTGAAAGACATGAGCAGGGCCTGAGTGAGTCAGAGAATCGAGGCCTCAGTTAGGGAAATCTTGAGGTCCTGAGTTAGGCACAGCCTCTCGTCTTCAGTTAAGGACAGCGACAGGCCTTTCTTTGGGACTGTGTCTGGTGGGTGGATAGAAATGTGTCAGGATATTAGCTCAGGATAGTGTCCGGATTTTCATTATTGACTGCAGAAGGTCCCATGTTAGGGACAGATTCTGGGCCTTAGTGAGAGATAGGGTGAAAGTCTTAGTTAGGATCAGTGAGCGACTTAGTTAGGGAGAGTATTAGGGTTTCAATTAGGATAAGATGCAGGACATTAGCTTGGGACAGAGTCACGATCCGAGCCAGGGATAGTGTCAGCCAATGACCTGGGTTGGTGTCAAGACCTTAGTTACTTAGAGAATCAGGGCCTAATTTAGGACCTGTGTCAGGGTTTCGGGTAGGGACAGCGTCAGAGCCTGACTTAGGGAGAACATCTAGGCCTGAGTGCGGCCTAGTGTCAGCCCACTAGCTGGAGTCACAGGGCATGACGTAGGAATAGCATCAGGGCCTTTGTTGGGTCAGCATTCGGGTCATAGTGAAAGAAATGAGCAGGGCCTGTGTTAGTCACAGAATCAAGGCCTCAGTTAGGGAAAGTTTCAGGGCCTGAGTTAGGCACAGCCTCAGGTCTTCACTTAAGGACGGCAACAGGCTTTCTTTTGGAAAGTATCAGGACAGTGGATAGAAAGGAGTCAGGGTAATAGCTCAGGACAGTGTCCGGATTTTAGTTATTGATTGCAGCAGGGACCATTAGGGATATATTCTGGGTGTTGGTGAGAGATAGTGTGAAGGCCCTTGTTAGGTTTAATCAGGGCTTAGTTAGGGATACTATTAGGGTTTCATTTAGGATAAGATGCAGGACATGAGCTTGGGACAGAGTCAGGTTCCGGGCCAGGGATAGCGTCGCGAAATGACCCAGGAAATGCGTGAAGACCTTCGTTATTGAGAGCATCAGGGCCTTACTTAGGACCAGCGTCAGGGCCTAAATCAGGACCACTGCCAGGGCTTCCTATACAGACAGCGTCAGAGCATAAGGAAGGTACAGCCAAAGGGCCTAAGTGAGGCTTATCTTTAGGGCCTGAGTTCGGGACACTGTCAGGGCATGACTTAGGAGCAGCAGAAGGGCCTCTGTGGGATCAGTGTCAGGTTCTTCATTAAAGACATTATCAGGGTCTCTGTTAGGGAGAGCCTCAGGGCCTCATTTATGGACAGCATCAAGGCTTACTTTTAGTCAGTTTCAGGACCTTGGTAAGACCTGGGTCAGGATATTAACTCAGGATAATATCAGGATTTTAGATATTGGCGGCAGCTGGGCTTTAGTTAGAAACAGTGTCAGGGCCTGAGTTAGGACTAGCATTATAGCCTTTGTTAGGTATAGTCAGGGCCTTTTCTAGGGACAATGTCAGGTTCCGGGCCTTAGTGAGAAGTCGTGTCAAGGCCTTAGGCAGGATTATTCAGGGCCCTAGTTACGGAGAGTGTTAGGGTTTCATTTAGGATAAGATGCAGGACATGAGCTTGGGACAGAGTCAGGTTCCGGGCCAGGGATAGTGTCAGGAAACGACCAAGAGAAAGCGTTAAAACCTTAGTTATTGAGAGCATCGGGGCCTGACTTAGGACCAGAGTCAGGCCCTAAATCACGACCACTGCCCTGGCTTCATATAAGGACAGCATCAGAGCCTAAGTAAGGTACAGCCCAAGTGCCTAAGTGAGGCCTATCTTTAGGATCTGAGTTAGGGAAAGTGTCAGGGCATGACTTAGGAGCAGCAGAAGGGCCTCTGTGGGATCAGCCTGAGGGTCTTCATTAAAGACATTATCAGGGCCTCTGTTAGGGAGAGCCTCAGGACCTCATTTTCGGACAGCATCAAGGCTTACTTTGGGTCAGTTTCAGGACCTTGGTAAGACCTGGGTCAGGATATTAACTCAGGATAGTATCAGGACTTTAGATATTGGCGGCAGTAGGGCCTTAGTTAGAGTCAGTGTCAGGGTCTGAGTTAGGAATATCATTATGGCCTTTGTCAGGTATAGTGTCAGGGAGTGAGCTAGGAGTAGTGTCAGGGTCCGAGTTACGTGTAATGTCAGGGTCTTGGTTAGGGACAGTGTCAGCGCCTGGGCTAGCACGAGTCTCCAGGCCGTAGTTAGGGAGCGGTTCACAGCATCGGGAGTAATTTCAGCGCCTTATTTATGTTCAGCATCAGGGATGATTTAGTTAGCATAAGAGGAGCCATTCCTGCAAGAACCCTGAAGGCCAACACACAAGAATGTAAAAGTGAACCATGCACGCTGCTATGAAGGAATATTCCACAGCAGTTGAGTACACTTTGTTTAAGGTTAACAAGAGTTTAAAAATTATTGTTTTAAGAAACCAATATTCATATGATGAAAGAATTTCATCGTAAAGAATCTCTTTCCCTAAACTTGACATTAGCTAAAGTCAAGATTAGATTAAGGTCTAGGGGTAGTGTCAGTTAATGACCTGGATTTGGTGTCAAGACCTTAGTTACTTAGAGAATCAAGGCCTAAAATTTAGGACCTGCGTCAAGATTTTCGGTAGGGACAGATTCAGACCTGACTTATGGAGAACGTCAAGGCCTGAGTGAGGCCTAGCGTCAGCCTCCTAGCTGCAGACACAGTCAGGGTACGACTTAGGAGCAGCATAAACACCTTGGTTGGGTCAGCGAAAGGTCATAGTGAAAGACATGAGCAGGCCTTGAGTGAGTCACAGAATCAAGGCCTCACTTAGGGAAAGCTTCAGGGCCTGAGTTAGGCACAGTGTCAGGTCTTCACTTAAAGACACCGACCGGTTTGGGACAGTGTCAGGATCGTGCATAGAAATGTGTCAGGAAATTATCTCAGGACAGTGTCCGGATTTTAGTTATTGATTGCAACAGGTGCCATGTTAGGGACAGATTCCGGGCTTTAGAGAGATAGTGTCAAGGCCTTTGTTCGGATTGGTCAGGGCTTAGTTAGGGATACTATTAGGGTTTCATTTATTATAAGATGCAGGACATTAGCTTGGGACAGAGTCAGGTTCCGGGCCAGGGATAGCGTCACGAAATGACCCAGGAAAAGCGTGAAGACCTTCGTTATTGAGAGCCTCAGGGCCTTACTTAGGACCAGCGTGAGGGCCTAAATCAGGACCACTGCCAGGGCTTCCTATACAGACAGCGTCAGAGCATAAGGAAGGTACAGCCAAAGGGCCTAAGTGAGGCTTATCTTTAGGGCCTGAGTTCGGGACACTGTCAGGGCATGACTTAGGAGCAGCAGAA
The DNA here is from genome assembly GCF_026419965.1 of Kogia breviceps. Taxonomy (NCBI): domain Eukaryota; kingdom Metazoa; phylum Chordata; class Mammalia; order Artiodactyla; family Physeteridae; genus Kogia; species Kogia breviceps. Next base: position 59,619 of record NW_026711658.1, on the reverse strand, counting down.
GGGCCTCTGTGGGATCAGCGTCAGGTTCTTCATTAAAGACATTATCAGGGCCTCTGTTAGGGAGAGCCTCAGGGCCTCATTTATGGACAGCATCAAGGCTTACTTTGGGTCAGTTTCAGGACCTTGGTAAGACCTGGGTCAGGATATTAACTCAGGATAGTATCAGGATTTTAGATATTGGCGGCAGCTGGGCTGTAGTTAGAAACAGTGTCAGGGCCTGAGTTAGGACTAGCATTATAGCCTTTGTTAGGTATAGTGTCAGGGACTGAGCTAGGAGTTGTGTCAGGGCCTGAGCTAGGATGAGCCTCCAGGCCTCAGTTTGGGAGGGGTTCACAGCCTTGGGAGGAGTTTCCTGAATTTAATTAGGGAAAACATCAGGGATTTAGCATAATAAGAGTTAGTTCGTTAGCATAAGAGGAGGTATTCCTACAAGCACCCTGAAAGCCAACACAGGCAAATGCAGAAGTAAACCAGGCAGGCTGGTATAAAGGAATATTCCACAGAAGTTGAGTACATTTTGTTTAAGTTCAGTAAGAGTTTAAACATTATTTTTTTCAGAAAACTCTATTCAGAAGATGAAAGAATTTCATCCTAAAGAATCTCTTTAGCTAAATTTAACATTAGCAAAAGAGAAGTTTACGTTCACGCCTAGGGCTAGTGTCAGGTAATGACCTAGGTTTGGAATCAAGCCCTTAGTTACTTATAGAATCAGGGCCTAATTTAGGATCTGTGCCAGGGCTTCGGGTAGGGACAGTGTCAGAGCCTGGTATAGGGAGAAAGTGAGGGCCTGAGTGAGGCCTAGCATCAGGCCCCTAGATGCAGACACTGTCAAGGCATGACTTAGGAGCAGCATCAGGGCGTTTGTGGAGTCAGCATTCGGGTCATAGTGAAAGACATGAGCAGGGCTTGAGTGAGTCACAGAATCAAGGCCTGGGTTAAGGAAAGCTTCAGGGCCTGAGTTAGGCACAGCCTCACGTCTTCAGTTAAGGAGAGCGACAGGGCTCTCTTTGGGACAGTGTCAGAACCTTGGATAGAAATGTGTCAGCATATTAGCTCAGGATAGTGTCCGGATTTTAGTTATTGATTGCAGCAGGACCCATGTTAGGGACAGATTCCAGGCCTTAGTGAGAGATAGTGTCAAGACCTTAGTTACTGAGAGCATCAGGGCCTTCTTTAGAAGCAATGTTAGGGCTTCATGTAAAAATCGCATCCCGGACTGGCTTGGGGTGAGCGACAGGGCCTGAGTGAGGCCTAGCGTCATTCCTGTAGGTGGGGACACTGTCAGGGCGTGACACAGGAGCAGCATCAGTGCCGTTGTTGGATCAGCATTATGGTCTTCGTTAAAGACATGAGCAGGCCTTCTGTTAGGGACAGCGTCACGGCTTACTTAGCGATATTTTCAGGACCTTAGTAAGAGATGGGATAGTAAATTAGCTGAGGATAGTGTGAGGACTTTAGATATTGATGGCATCAGGGCCTTAGTTAGGGACAGTGTCAGGCCTTGAGTTAGGCCTAACATCCAGGCCTTAGTTAGGGACAGTGTCACGGCATGGGGACTCAATTCAGGTCCTGACATGGGCACAGCATAAGGGCTTCAGTTAGCATAAGAGGCAGGACATTAGCTAGGGACAGGGTTAGGGTAAAGTCTAGGGATTGTGTCAGCAAATGACCTCGGGATAGTGTCAAGACCTTAGTTACTGAGAACCTGAGGGCCTTATTTAGGACCAGCATCAGGACCGGACTTAGGGCAAGAAACAGGGCCTGAGTGAGGCCCAGCTTCAGGCCCCTAGCTGGAGACAGTGTCAGGGCATGACGTCGAAGCAGCATCCGGGCCTTGGTTGGGTCAGCATTCGGGTCATAGTTAAGGACATGAGCAGGGCCTGAGTGCGTCAGAGAATCGAGGCCTCCGTTAGGGAAAGCTTCAGGGCCTGAGTTAGGCACAGCCTCAGGTCTTCATTTAAGGACAGCGACAGGCCTTTCTTTGGGACTGTGTCAGGTCCGTGGATAGAAAAGTGTCAGCATATTAGCTCAGGATAGTGTCCGGATTTTCATTATTGATTGCAGCAGGGCCCATGTTAGGGATAGATTCTGGGCCTTAGTGAGAGATAGGGTCAATGCCTTAATTAGGATTAGTCCGGGCCTTAGTTAGGGAGAGTATTAGGGTTTTAATTAGGATAAGATGCAGGACATTACCTTGGGACAGAGTCATGATCCGAGCCAGGGATAGTGTCAGAAAATGACCTGGGTTGGTGTCAAGACCTTAGTTATTTAGAGAATCAGGGCCTAATTTAGGGCCTGTGTCAGGGCTTCGGGTAGGGACATCGTCAGAGCCTGACTTAGGGAGAACGTCTAGGCCTGAGTGAGGCCTAGTGCCAGCCCACCTGCTGGAGACACAGTCAGGGCATGACGTAGGAACAGCATCAGGGCCTTTGTGGGGTCAGCATGCAGGTCATAGTGAAAGACATGAACAGGGCCTGTGTTAGTCACAGAATCAAGGCCTCAGTTAGGGAAAGCTGCAGGGCCTGAGTTAGGCACAGCCTCAGGTCTTCACTTAAGGACGGCAACAGGCTTTCTTTTGGAAAGTATCAGGACAGTGGCTAGAAATGTGTCAGGATATTAGCTCTGGACAGTGTCCTTTTTTTAGTTATTAATTGCAGCAGGGACCATTAGGGACAGATTCCGGGCGCTCGTGAGAGATAGTGTGAAGGCCTTTGTTCGGATTCGTCAGGGCTTAGTTAGGGATACTATTAGGGTTTCATTTAGGATAAGATGCAGGACATGAGCTTGGGACAGAGTCAGGTTCCGGGCCAGGGATAGCGTCACGAAATGACCCAGGAAAAGCGTGAAGACCTTCGTTATTGAGAGCCTCAGGGCCTTACTTAGGACCAGCGTGAGGGCCTAAATCAGGACCACTGCCAGGGCTTCCTATACAGACAGCGTCAGAGCATAAGGAAGGTACAGCCAAAGGGCCTAAGTGAGGCTTATCTTTAGGGCCTGAGTTCGGGACACTGTCAGGGCATGACTTAGGAGCAGCAGAAGGGCCTCTGTGGGATCAGCGTGAGGGTCTTCACTAAAGACATTATCAGGGCCTCTGTTAGGGAGAGCCTCAGGGCCTCATTTTCAGACAGCATCAAGGCTTACTTTGGGTCAGTTTCAGGACCTTGGTAAGACCTGGGTCAGGATATTAACTCAGGATAGCATCAGGACTTTAGATATTGGCGGCAGCAGGGCCTTAGTTAGAGTCAGTGTCAGGGTGTGAGTTAGGAATATCATTATGGGCTTTGTTAGGTAATAGTGTCAGGGAGTGAGCTAGGAGTAGTGTCAGGGTCCGAGTTACGTGTAATGTCAGGGTCTTGGTTTGGGACAGTGTCAGGGCCTGGTTTAGCACGAGTCTCCAGGCCGTAGTTAGGGACAGGTTCAGAGCATCGGGAGTAATTTCAGCGCCTTATTTATGTTCAGCATCAGGGATGATTTAGTTAGCATAAGAGGAGCCATTCCTGCAAGAACACTGAAGGCCAACACACGAGAATGTAAAAGTAAACCATGCACGCTGCTATGAAGGAATATTCCACAGCAGTTGAGTACACTTTGTTTAAGGTTAACAAGAGTTTAAAAATTATTGTTTTAAGAAACCAATATTCATATGATGAAAGAATTTCATCGTAAAGAATCTCTTTCCCTAAACTTGACATTAGCTAAAGTCAAGATTAGATTAAGGTCTAGGGGTAGTGTCAGTTAATGACCTGGATTTGGTGTCAAGACCTTAGTTACTTAGAGAATCAAGGCCTAAAATTTAGGACCTGCGTCAAGATTTTCGGTAGGGACAGCGTCAGACCTGACTTATGGAGAACGTCAGGGCCTGAGTGAGGCCTAGCGTCAGCCCCCTAGCTGCAGACACAGTCAGGGTACGACTTAGGAGCAGCATAAACACCTTGGTTGGGTCAGCGAAAGGTCATAGTGAAAGACATGAGCAGGCCTTGAGTGAGTCACAGAATCAAGGCCTCACTTAGGGAAAGCTTCAGGGCCTGAGTTAGGCACAGTGTCAGGTCTTCACTTACAGACACCGACCGGTTTGGGACAGTGTCAGGATCGTGCATAGAAATGTGTCAGGAAATTACCTCAGGACAGTGTCCGGATTTTAGTTATTGATTGCAACAGGTGCCATGTTAGGGACAGATTCCGGGCTTTAGTGAGAGATAGTGTCAAGGCCTTTGTTCGGATTAGTCAGGGCTTAGTTAGGGATACTATTAGGGTTTCATTTAGGATAAGATGCAGGACATGAGCTTGGGACAGACTCATGATCCGAGCCAGGGATAGTGTCAGAAAATGACCTGGGTTGGTGTCAAGACCTTAGTTATTTAGAGAATCAGGGCCTAATTTAGGACCTGTGTCAGGGCTTCGGGTAGGGACAGCGTCAGAGCCTGACTTAGGGAGAACGTCTAGGCCTGAGTGAGGCCTAGTGCCAGCCCACCTGCTGGAGACACAGTCAGGGCATGACGTAGGAACAGCATCAGGGCCTTTGTGGGGTCAGCATGCAGGTCATAGTGAAAGACATGAACAGGGCCTGTGTTAGTCACAGAATCAAGGCCTCAGTCAGGGAAAGCTGCAGGGCCTGAGTTAGGAACAGCCTCAGGTCTTCACTTAAGGACGGCAACAGGCTTTCTTTTGGAAAGTATCAGAACAGTGGATAGAAATGAGTCAGGATATTAGCTCAGGACAGTGTCCGGATTTTAGTTATTGATTGCAACAGGTCCCATGTTAGGGACAGATTCCGGGCTTTAGTGAGAGATAGTGTCAAGGCCTTTGTTCGGATTAGTCAGGGCTTAGTTAGGGATACTATTAGGGTTTCATTTAGGATAAGATGCAGGACATGAGCTTGGGACAGAGTCAGGTTCCGGGCCAGGGATAACGTCACGAAATGACCCAGGAAAAGCGTGAAGACCTTCGTTATTGAGAGCCTCAGGGCCTTACTTAGGACCAGCGTGAGGGCCTAAATCAGGACCACTGCCAGGGCTTCCTATACAGACAGCGTCAGAGCATAAGGAAGGTACAGCCAAAGGGCCTAAGTGAGGCTTATCTTTAGTTCCTGAGTTCGGGACACTGTCAGGGCATGACATAGGAGCTGCAGAAGGGCCTCTGTGGCATCAGCGTGAGGGTCTTCACTAAAGACATTATCAGGGCCTCTGTTACGGAGAGCCTCAGGGCCTCATTTTCAGACAGCATCAAGGCTTACTTTGGGTCAGTTTCAGGACCTTGGTAAGACCTGGGTCAGGATATTAACTCAGGATAGCATCAGGACTTTAGATATTGGCGGCAGCAGGGCCTTAGTTAGAGTCAGTGTCAGGGTCTGATTTAGGAATATCATTATGGGCTTTGTTAGGTAATAGTGTCAGGGACTGAGCTAGGAGTAGTGTCAGGGTCCGAGTTACGTGTAATGTCAGGGTCTTGGTTTGGGACAGTGTCAGGGCCTGGTTTAGCACGAGTCTCCAGGCCGTAGTTAGGGACAGGTTCAGAGCATCGGGAGTAATTTCAGCGCCTTATTTATGTTCAGCATCAGGGATGATTTAGTTAGCATAAGAGGAGCCATTCCTGCAAGAACCTTGAAGGCCAACACACAAGAATGTAAAAGTGAACCATGCATGCTGCTATGAAGGAATATTCCACAGCAGTTGAGTACACTTTGTTTAAGGTTAACAAGAGTTTAAAAATTATTGTTTTAAGAAACCAATATTCATATGATGAAAGAATTTCATCGTAAAGAATCTCTTTCCCTAAACTTGACATTAGCTAAAGTCAAGATTAGATTAAGGTCTAGGGGTAGTGTCAGTTAATGACCTAGTTTTAGTGTCAAGACCTTACTTACTTAGAGAATCAAGGCCTAAAATTTAGGACCTGCGTCAAGATTTTCGGTAGGGACAGCGTCAGACCTGACTTATGGAGAACTTCAGGGCCTGAGTGAGGCCTAGCGTCATCCCCGTAGCTGTAGACACAGTCAGGGCATGACTTAGGAGCAGCATAAACACCTTGGTTGGGTCAGCGAAAGGTCATAGTGAAAGACATGAGCAGGCCTTGAGTGAGTCACAGAATCAAGGCCTCCGTTAGGGAAAGCTTCAGGGCCTGAGTTAGGCACAGTGTCTGGTCTTCACTTAAAGACACCGACCGGTTTGGGACAGTGTCAGGATCGTGCATAGAAATGTGTCAGGAAAGTATCTCAGGACAGTGTCCGGATTTTAGTTATTGATTGCAACAGGTCCCATGTTAGGGACAGATTCCGGGCTTTAGTGAGAGATAGTGTCAAGGCCTTTGTTCGGATTGGTCAGGGCTTAGTTAGGCATACTATTAGGGTTTCATTTAGGATAAGATGCAGGACATTAGCTTGGGACAGAGTCAGGTTCCGGGCCAGGGATAACGTCACGAAATGACCCAGGAAAAGCGTGAAGACCTTCGTTATTGCGAGCCTCAGGGCCTTACTTAGGACCAGCGTGAGGGCCTAAATCAGGACCACTGCCAGGGCTTCCTATACAGACAGCGTCAGAGCATAAGGAAGGTACAGCCAAAGGGCCTAAGTGAGGCTTATCTTTAGGGCCTGAGTTCGGGACACTGTCAGGGCATGACTTAGGAGCAGCAGAAGGGCCTCTGTGGGATCAGCGTCAGGTTCTTCATTAAAGACATTATCAGGGCCTCTGTTAGGGAGAGCCTCAGGGCCTTATTTATGGACAGCATCAAGGCTTAGTTTTAGTCAGTTTCAGGACCTTGGTAAGACCTGGGTCAGGATATTAACTCAGGATAGTATCAGGATTTTAGATATTGGCGGCAGCTGGGCTTTAGTTAGAAACAGTGTCAGGGCCTGAGTTAGGACTAGCATTATGGCCTTTGTTAGGTATAGTGTCAGGGACTGAGCTAGGAGTTGTGTGAGGGCCTTTGCTAGGGACAGTGTCAGGGCCTGAGCTAGGATGAGCCTCCAGGCCTCAGTTTGGGACAGGTTCACAGCCTTGAGACTAATTTCAGGACGTTATTTAGGGACAGCATCAGGGATTTAGTTAGCATAACAGTAGGCATTCCTACAAGCACCCTTTAAGCCAACACACGCAGATGCAGAAGGAAACCATACACGCTGGTATAAAGGAATATTCCGCAGAAGTTGAGTACATTTTGTTTAAGGTCGGTAAGAGTTTAAACATTATTTTTTTCAGAAAACTCTATTCAGAAGATGAAAGAATTTCATCCTAAAGAATCTCTTTAGATAAATTTGACATTAGCAACGGACAAGGTTACATTCAGGTCTAGGGCTAGTGTCAGGTAATGACCTAGGTTTGGAATCAAGCCCTTAGGTACTTAGAGAATCAGGGCCTAATTTAAGACCTGTGCCAGGGCTTCGGGTAGGGACAGCGTCAGAGCCTGATATAGGGAGAAGGTGAGGGCCTGAGTGAGGCCCCTAGATGCAGACACTGTCAGGGCATGACTTAAGAGCAGCATTCAGGGCGTTTGTGGAGTCAGCATTCGGGTCATAGTGAAAGACATGAGCAGGGCCTGAGTGAGTCAGAGAATCGAGGCCTCAGTTAGGGAAATCTTGAGGTCCTGAGTTAGGCACAGCCTCTCGTCTTCAGTTAAGGACAGCGACAGGCCTTTCTTTGGGACTGTGTCTGGTGGGTGGATAGAAATGTGTCAGGATATTAGCTCAGGATAGTGTCCGGATTTTCATTATTGACTGCAGAAGGTCCCATGTTAGGGACAGATTCTGGGCCTTAGTGAGAGATAGGGTGAAAGTCTTAGTTAGGATCAGTGAGCGACTTAGTTAGGGAGAGTATTAGGGTTTCAATTAGGATAAGATGCAGGACATTAGCTTGGGACAGAGTCACGATCCGAGCCAGGGATAGTGTCAGCCAATGACCTGGGTTGGTGTCAAGACCTTAGTTACTTAGAGAATCAGGGCCTAATTTAGGACCTGTGTCAGGGTTTCGGGTAGGGACAGCGTCAGAGCCTGACTTAGGGAGAACATCTAGGCCTGAGTGCGGCCTAGTGTCAGCCCACTAGCTGGAGTCACAGGGCATGACGTAGGAATAGCATCAGGGCCTTTGTTGGGTCAGCATTCGGGTCATAGTGAAAGAAATGAGCAGGGCCTGTGTTAGTCACAGAATCAAGGCCTCAGTTAGGGAAAGTTTCAGGGCCTGAGTTAGGCACAGCCTCAGGTCTTCACTTAAGGACGGCAACAGGCTTTCTTTTGGAAAGTATCAGGACAGTGGATAGAAAGGAGTCAGGGTAATAGCTCAGGACAGTGTCCGGATTTTAGTTATTGATTGCAGCAGGGACCATTAGGGATATATTCTGGGTGTTGGTGAGAGATAGTGTGAAGGCCCTTGTTAGGTTTAATCAGGGCTTAGTTAGGGATACTATTAGGGTTTCATTTAGGATAAGATGCAGGACATGAGCTTGGGACAGAGTCAGGTTCCGGGCCAGGGATAGCGTCGCGAAATGACCCAGGAAATGCGTGAAGACCTTCGTTATTGAGAGCATCAGGGCCTTACTTAGGACCAGCGTCAGGGCCTAAATCAGGACCACTGCCAGGGCTTCCTATACAGACAGCGTCAGAGCATAAGGAAGGTACAGCCAAAGGGCCTAAGTGAGGCTTATCTTTAGGGCCTGAGTTCGGGACACTGTCAGGGCATGACTTAGGAGCAGCAGAAGGGCCTCTGTGGGATCAGTGTCAGGTTCTTCATTAAAGACATTATCAGGGTCTCTGTTAGGGAGAGCCTCAGGGCCTCATTTATGGACAGCATCAAGGCTTACTTTTAGTCAGTTTCAGGACCTTGGTAAGACCTGGGTCAGGATATTAACTCAGGATAATATCAGGATTTTAGATATTGGCGGCAGCTGGGCTTTAGTTAGAAACAGTGTCAGGGCCTGAGTTAGGACTAGCATTATAGCCTTTGTTAGGTATAGTCAGGGCCTTTTCTAGGGACAATGTCAGGTTCCGGGCCTTAGTGAGAAGTCGTGTCAAGGCCTTAGGCAGGATTATTCAGGGCCCTAGTTACGGAGAGTGTTAGGGTTTCATTTAGGATAAGATGCAGGACATGAGCTTGGGACAGAGTCAGGTTCCGGGCCAGGGATAGTGTCAGGAAACGACCAAGAGAAAGCGTTAAAACCTTAGTTATTGAGAGCATCGGGGCCTGACTTAGGACCAGAGTCAGGCCCTAAATCACGACCACTGCCCTGGCTTCATATAAGGACAGCATCAGAGCCTAAGTAAGGTACAGCCCAAGTGCCTAAGTGAGGCCTATCTTTAGGATCTGAGTTAGGGAAAGTGTCAGGGCATGACTTAGGAGCAGCAGAAGGGCCTCTGTGGGATCAGCCTGAGGGTCTTCATTAAAGACATTATCAGGGCCTCTGTTAGGGAGAGCCTCAGGACCTCATTTTCGGACAGCATCAAGGCTTACTTTGGGTCAGTTTCAGGACCTTGGTAAGACCTGGGTCAGGATATTAACTCAGGATAGCATCAGGACTTTAGATATTGGCGGCAGCAGGGCCTTAGTTAGAGTCAGTGTCAGGGTGTGAGTTAGGAATATCATTATGGGCTTTGTTAGGTAATAGTGTCAGGGAGTGAGCTAGGAGTAGTGTCAGGGTCCGAGTTACGTGTAATGTCAGGGTCTTGGTTTGGGACAGTGTCAGGGCCTGGTTTAGCACGAGTCTCCAGGCCGTAGTTAGGGACAGGTTCAGAGCATCGGGAGTAATTTCAGCGCCTTATTTATGTTCAGCATCAGGGATGATTTAGTTAGCATAAGAGGAGCCATTCCTGCAAGAACACTGAAGGCCAACACACGAGAATGTAAAAGTAAACCATGCACGCTGCTATGAAGGAATATTCCACAGCAGTTGAGTACACTTTGTTTAAGGTTAACAAGAGTTTAAAAATTATTGTTTTAAGAAACCAATATTCATATGATGAAAGAATTTCATCGTAAAGAATCTCTTTCCCTAAACTTGACATTAGCTAAAGTCAAGATTAGATTAAGGTCTAGGGGTAGTGTCAGTTAATGACGTAGATTTGGTGTCAAGACCTTAGTTACTTAGAGAATCAAGGCCTAAAATTTAGGACCTGCGTCAAGATTTTCGGTAGGGACAGCGTCAGACCTGACTTATGGAGAACGTCAGGGCCTGAGTGAGGCCTAGCGTCAGCCCCCTAGCTGCAGACACAGTCAGGGTACGACTTAGGAGCAGCATAAACACCTTGGTTGGGTCAGCGAAAGGTCATAGTGAAAGACATGAGCAGGCCTTGAGTGAGTCACAGAATCAAGGCCTCACTTAGGGAAAGCTTCAGGGCCTGAGTTAGGCACAGTGTCAGGTCTTCACTTACAGACACCGACCGGTTTGGGACAGTGTCAGGATCGTGCATAGAAATGTGTCAGGAAATTACCTCAGGACAGTGTCCGGATTTTAGTTATTGATTGCAACAGGTGCCATGTTAGGGACAGATTCCGGGCTTTAGTGAGAGATAGTGTCAAGGCCTTTGTTCGGATTAGTCAGGGCTTAGTTAGGGATACTATTAGGGTTTCATTTAGGATAAGATGCAGGACATGAGCTTGGGACAGACTCATGATCCGAGCCAGGGATAGTGTCAGAAAATGACCTGGGTTGGTGTCAAGACCTTAGTTATTTAGAGAATCAGGGCCTAATTTAGGACCTGTGTCAGGGCTTCGGGTAGGGACAGCGTCAGAGCCTGACTTAGGGAGAACGTCTAGGCCTGAGTGAGGCCTAGTGCCAGCCCACCTGCTGGAGACACAGTCAGGGCATGACGTAGGAACAGCATCAGGGCCTTTGTGGGGTCAGCATGCAGGTCATAGTGAAAGACATGAACAGGGCCTGTGTTAGTCACAGAATCAAGGCCTCAGTCAGGGAAAGCTTCAGGGCCTGAGTTAGGAACAGCCTCAGGTCTTCACTTAAGGACGGCAACAGGCTTTCTTTTGGAAAGTATCAGAACAGTGGATAGAAATGAGTCAGGATATTAGCTCAGGACAGTGTCCGGATTTTAGTTATTGATTGCAACAGGTCCCATGTTAGGGACAGATTCCGGGCTTTAGTGAGAGATAGTGTCAAGGCCTTTGTTCGGATTAGTCAGGGCTTAGTTAGGGATACTATTAGGGTTTCATTTAGGATAAGATGCAGGACATGAGCTTGGGACAGAGTCAGGTTCCGGGCCAGGGATAACGTCACGAAATGACCCAGGAAAAGCGTGAAGACCTTCGTTATTGAGAGCCTCAGGGCCTTACTTAGGACCAGCGTGAGGGCCTAAATCAGGACCACTGCCAGGGCTTCCTATACAGACAGCGTCAGAGCATAAGGAAGGTACAGCCAAAGGGCCTAAGTGAGGCTTATCTTTAGTTCCTGAGTTCGGGACACTGTCAGGGCATGACATAGGAGCTGCAGAAGGGCCTCTGTGGCATCAGCGTGAGGGTCTTCACTAAAGACATTATCAGGGCCTCTGTTACGGAGAGCCTCAGGGCCTCATTTTCAGACAGCATCAAGGCTTACTTTGGGTCAGTTTCAGGACCTTGGTAAGACCTGGGTCAGGATATTAACTCAGGATAGCATCAGGACTTTAGATATTGGCGGCAGCAGGGCCTTAGTTAGAGTCAGTGTCAGGGTCTGATTTAGGAATATCATTATGGGCTTTGTTAGGTAATAGTGTCAGGGACTGAGCTAGGAGTAGTGTCAGGGTCCGAGTTACGTGTAATGTCAGGGTCTTGGTTTGGGACAGTGTCAGGGCCTGGTTTAGCACGAGTCTCCAGGCCGTAGTTAGGGACAGGTTCAGAGCATCGGGAGTAATTTCAGCGCCTTATTTATGTTCAGCATCAGGGATGATTTAGTTAGCATAAGAGGAGCCATTCCTGCAAGAACCTTGAAGGCCAACACACAAGAATGTAAAAGTGAACCATGCATGCTGCTATGAAGGAATATTCCACAGCAGTTGAGTACACTTTGTTTAAGGTTAACAAGAGTTTAAAAATTATTGTTTTAAGAAACCAATATTCATATGATGAAAGAATTTCATCGTAAAGAATCTCTTTCCCTAAACTTGACATTAGCTAAAGTCAAGATTAGATTAAGGTCTAGGGGTAGTGTCAGTTAATGACCTAGTTTTAGTGTCAAGACCTTACTTACTTAGAGAATCAAGGCCTAAAATTTAGGACCTGCGTCAAGATTTTCGGTAGGGACAGCGTCAGACCTGACTTATGGAGAACTTCAGGGCCTGAGTGAGGCCTAGCGTCATCCCCGTAGCTGTAGACACAGTCAGGGCATGACTTAGGAGCAGCATAAACACCTTGGTTGGGTCAGCGAAAGGTCATAGTGAAAGACATGAGCAGGCCTTGAGTGAGTCACAGAATCAAGGCCTCCGTTAGGGAAAGCTTCAGGGCCTGAGTTAGGCACAGTGTCTGGTCTTCACTTAAAGACACCGACCGGTTTGGGACAGTGTCAGGATCGTGCATAGAAATGTGTCAGGAAAGTATCTCAGGACAGTGTCCGGATTTTAGTTATTGATTGCAACAGGTCCCATGTTAGGGACAGATTCCGGGCTTTAGTGAGAGATAGTGTCAAGGCCTTTGTTCGGATTGGTCAGGGCTTAGTTAGGCATACTATTAGGGTTTCATTTAGGATAAGATGCAGGACATTAGCTTGGGACAGAGTCAGGTTCCGGGCCAGGGATAACGTCACGAAATGACCCAGGAAAAGCGTGAAGACCTTCGTTATTGCGAGCCTCAGGGCCTTACTTAGGACCAGCGTGAGGGCCTAAATCAGGACCACTGCCAGGGCTTCCTATACAGACAGCGTCAGAGCATAAGGAAGGTACAGCCAAAGGGCCTAAGTGAGGCTTATCTTTAGGGCCTGAGTCCGGGACACTGTCAGGGCATGACTTAGGAGCAGCAGAAGGGCCTCTTTGGGATCAGCGTCAGGTTCTTCATTAAAGACATTATCAGGGCCTCTGTTAGGGAGAGCCTCAGGGCCTTATTTATGGACAGCATCAAGGCTTAGTTTTAGTCAGTTTCAGGACCTTGGTAAGACCTGGGTCAGGATATTAACTCAGGATAGTATCAGGATTTTAGATATTGGCGGCAGCTGGGCTTTAGTTAGAAACAGTGTCAGGGCCTGAGTTAGGACTAGCATTATGGCCTTTGTTAGGTATAGTGTCAGGGACTGAGCTAGGAGTTGTGTGAGGGCCTTTGCTAGGGACAGTGTCAGGGCCTGAGCTAGGATGAGCCTCCAGGCCTCAGTTTGGGACAGGTTCACAGCCTTGAGACTAATTTCAGGACGTTATTTAGGGACAGCATCAGGGATTTAGTTAGCATAACAGTAGGCATTCCTACAAGCACCCTTTAAGCCAACACACGCAGATGCAGAAGGAAACCATACACGCTGGTATAAAGGAATATTCCGCAGAAGTTGAGTACATTTTGTTTAAGGTCGGTAAGAGTTTAAACATTATTTTTTTCAGAAAACTCTATTCAGAAGATGAAAGAATTTCATCCTAAAGAATCTCTTTAGATAAATTTGACATTAGCAACGGACAAGGTTACATTCAGGTCTAGGGCTAGTGTCAGGTAATGACCTAGGTTTGGAATCAAGCCCTTAGGTACTTAGAGAATCAGGGCCTAATTTAAGACCTGTGCCAGGGCTTCGGGTAGGGACAGCGTCAGAGCCTGATATAGGGAGAAGGTGAGGGCCTGAGTGAGGCCCCTAGATGCAGACACTGTCAGGGCATGATTTAAGAGCAGCATTCAGGGCGTTTGTGGAGTCAGCATTCGGGTCATAGTGAAAGACATGAGCAGGGCCTGAGTGAGTCAGAGAATCGAGGCCTCCGTTAGGGAAAGCTTCAGGGCCTGAGTTAGGCACAGCCTCAGGTCTTCACTTAAGGATACCGACAGGGATTTTTTTGGGACAGTCAGGATGGTGCATAGAAATGTGTCAGGAAATTTTCTCAGGACAGTGTCCGCATTTTAGTTATTGTTTGCAGCAGGGACCATTAGGGACAGATTCTGGGCCGTAGTGAGATATAGTGTTAAGGCCTTAGTTAGGATTAGTCTGTGCCTTTGTCATGGAGTGTATTAGGGTTTCAGTTAGGAAAAGATGCAGGACATTAGCTTGGGACAGAGTTAGGTCCGTTCCAGGCATAGTGCCAGAAAATTATTGAGAGCATCAGGACCTTAGTTAGGCCCAGTGACAGGGCCCTAAATCCGGACGTCTTCCAGCGTTTTGTATACAGATAGCGTCAGAGCCTATCTAAAGTACAGCTAAAGGGCCTAAGTGAGGCCTGTCTTTAGGGCCTGAGTTAGTGCCACTGTCAGGACATGTCTTAGGATCAGCATAAGGGCCTCTGTGGGATCAATGTGAGGATCTTTGAAGACATTATCAGGGATTCTATTAGGGGTAGCCTCATGCCCCCATTTATGGACAGCATCAAGGCTTACTTTGGGTCAGTTTCAGGAGCTTGGTAAGACCTGGGTCAGGATATTAGCTCAGGATAATGTCAGGACTTTAGATATTGTTGGCATCTTGGCCTTAGTTAGAGACAGCGTCAGGGACTGAGTTAGGGAGAATTTCAGGGCCTTAGTTATGCTAGAGACTCCAAGACCTTCCCTGAGTTCTAAAGGGCTGATTCGAACAGTTGCTAATCATGGAAAGGAGGGACTGCACAGACCAAAGAAGAACAGAATAGAATGAACAGTGCAGCCTTGGGCCAAGATTCTGGTTTTGCCTCAAGGGATACAGTTAAGAGCATCTTTGGGCTCTTTAGCAACCTAAACCCCCCCACAAAATAGAAGATTTTAGTCTTCATTCCAGAGAAGGTCCTCAAGAGACCATCTGAGGTCAGGTTATATTTAGTTAAGGCCCTGTACACACAGTAATCCTTAGGATACCTGTCTCCTTAAACCATTGCTGTAAAACTCCTCACCAGATCCTCCTGCATTGGGACACACGGTTTTTGAGGGTCGGAGTTTTCTGTGTCCCCCTTTGGCTGCCAAAGGAGTAAAGCTATTCTTCTCTACTTCCTGCAAACCTCTCTCTCTGAGATTTGATTTGGCACTGGTGCACAGAGGTTGAGTTTTCGACATCAAATTTAGTACCCAATGTGGGGCTGACTTGGGGATCCCCCTGTGGGTCCCCTGACTTGATCGGACACTGAGATTTTCTCCACACTAGTCTCTTTCGAGAGAGTGTAAGGTTGGAGAATTCCTTTAGAGGCCAAACCACCTGGGACCCTTGCCTGGAAAGGCCAAGCCCCAGTCATCCCAGCAGTTAGAACTCTAGGGCAGGAGTAGATGGTGGAAGAGGAACCACCCTAGCAGCTGCCGAGGCCGTCTTTGCCTTGAGGACGTTCCTCTGTTCCTCCTGCCTGGACTGCCCTGAATGTCCTACTCCAAGGGATTATTTTGGGGAACCAGAAAAATAGCATTTGGGATGTTGCAGCACCTCAGCCAGTGTGTGGTAACTCCCCTGGCAAGCAGTCTGAGGTCCTTTTAGCCCTGTACATTTGGGGGAACCTTGGTTCCCATTTGGGTGACTTTTCATTCCAGGAAATCTCATTTGGAAGGTGAACCACTTGGACAGAGGTCACAGGCTAAGTTGAGACTTGGAAGCTGATTTGAGTCTTGTGCTGTTTGGTTGTTGGTTTCTCTTTGGTTTCTGGTTCCTTTGGTGTGAGGCTTCCATTGGTGTTTAGGATTTTGTTGTGTTCTTAGTCCGTGGTGTGAGTGTTCCATGGTTCAAACGTAAGAAGTGCTTCTTCTTCAGTTCCATCTGAGAGCCAATGGGCAAAATCCTGGCAGACTGGTCAACCTATAGTTGTAAACCTAAGAGTAAGAAAAGAATGAAATTCTATTGTAATTTTGTCTGGCCAATGTATGGATACATTCTTGAAAAATGAGGAAAGGTGGTCTTTGAATGATAGCCTAAATGACTATACTATCCTTCAGCTAGAGTTATTTTGTCACAGGAGGAGAAAGACAAAAGAAATTCCATACGTTCAAGCATTTATGAAACTACGTAATAAAGGAGGTGAGCGGCTAGGTAACAGGCTGATGGTACAAAGAGAAAAGAAAGTCACTTTGTACTAGAGCTCGTTGTGTCTGAATGCAGAAAAAAATAAGGGACAACATAAGATGGATACAGAAGGTGGTGAACATTTGTGAAAAGGGAACATGGAGGGAAGAGTTGTGCCTGACCACGATATTCTAAGATGGATTTTGTTGGAAGTGGGTTAGGGCAAGCCTGCATTTTGTTTCTCCCTCCAAAGTTTTCTTAGAATGCTGCTTTTGATTGTGAACAGCTGGTGAGTTCCTTTGCCTGTGTCTGTGATCTGTATTTTTGTTTGAAATCTCTTTACTTTGGTTCAGTGAATAAGTGTTTTTTGGCCAATTCTAACCGTTCTTTTGATCTCCAGCTAACTTTGGGATGCTTTAGAAGGCCCTTGAGCTATCTCAGAGAGAAATGTTTGATTAGTATATTAAATTACATGGAATTCCTAAAAATCTAGTATGTCCTGGTAAAATTGGAAGTCCTTCCCCTCAAGCTACTTAGGACTTGGAGCAATTGGATAAATGACACCTCTGTATTGAAGTGTGTATTTATGAAAGTTACTGTGTTGGCTTCATTTTGCCCCGATGTTTAAGAGGAAAGGAAAATTACATAGTGAAGTTATCAGAATGTAATGACTCATGATGTATCACTGTTTGCTTTAGGTCTACTGCTAAAAGCACATGTACAATGCTTGTGTGACAATTGGGTATGAATAATAAAATGTATGGCCTATATAAAGCGTTTTGTCATTAACATACCTCTGAGCATGTTCACGATACCTGATCAGTATTCCCCCAAAGTGGATTAACTAGGCAAATAACAAGGAGGCCTAGCACTGAGGGACATGATCTACACCAGGGCCAAACAGCTGAATCATTCTGGCACTGAGGGATTGACATTTTGATCATCAGTGCTTTCTATTGAAAGACTTGGAATCAAAAGGAAAAAAACTTCACGTATTGAGGTGTGAGGAAATCTCTCTGGCTTATACATGGTTTAACTTAAATTATACTGACCAGAGTGGCCTGTTTTGTGGCCTTTTAGATACGAATTGTACATCTGCTTTGGCATTGAGGAAGGGAATGCATTTTACAGTCAAAAAGGAGTAGTAACTATGGTTCAGACATCCAAGATAAACCTAAGTGACCTTTGTAGATGTGATTTAGATGCATTCCTGAATTCTTTTTCTGTTTTCTTTTTAAGTTTTTTTTGGATGTGGACCATTTTTTAAGTCTATTGAATTTGTTACAATATTGTTTCTGTTTCATGTTTTGGTTTTTAGGCCACGAGGCATGTGAGATCTTAGCTCCCTGCCCAGGGCTCAAACCGGCACCCTCTGTGTTAGAAGGCGAAGTCTTAACCATTGAGCCACCAGGTAAGTCCCCGCATAACTGTATTGTTGAAATTGAATTTCTGAGCTACATCAGACTCAGGATGCCACTAGCCATTCTGAAAACAATGTCTGCTGGTAGCTGCAACCGTACGTTTTCAAGGACTCCTATCTTAACTATTAAATTTCAAACAGTGACTTTAGATCAGATACTATTAGAAAGATGAGACATATGTGTAGTGTTCAGTAGCTCCTGTTATGGATATGTCAATACTACATCACAAGTTAAAACCTACTTAGGTAGAATTAGACAACTTGCTACGAAATCTCTCTGAAGTGCCAGTTCCAGACCAGGTTTCAGGCTTATTCTGCTGAATTCCTAAGGGGATGCACACTTTGGGATGGCATCAGGACTTTAGTAAGGACAGTGTCAGGACCATGGTAAGAGATGGATCAAGATATTAGCTCAGGATAGTGTCAGCACGTTAGTTATTGGCGGCAGCAAGGCTGATGTTAGGGACAGCTTTAGGGCCTTAGTTAGGGACAGCATCAGAACCTGAGATAGACCAAATATCAAGGCCTAGGCTAAGACTAGGGTCAGGGCCTTTGTTAGGGACAATGACAAGGCCAGGGTTAGGCCTAGCATGAGGATGTGAGTTAGGGACAACCTCAGGGCCTCACTTCGGGACAGTGTCAGCGCTTACTTAGGGAAAGGGTCAGTTAGGGTTAGGGTTAGGGCACAGGTTAGGATTAGGGTAAAGATTAGGCTATGGCTACCGGTTAGGGTTTTAAGGGTTAGGGCACGGTTTAGGACTAGGGTATGGCTTAGGTTTAAGCATTTGGGTTAGGGTTAGGGCACAGGTTAGGATTAGGGTAAAGATTGGGGTATGGATACGTGTTAGTGTACGAGTTAGGATTAGCGTACAGGTTAGAGTTAAGTTTAGGGTTAGGGCACGGGTTAGGATTAGGGTATAGTTTAAGGTATGTCGATGGGTTAGAGTTAGTGTATGGGTTAGGTTTAGGGTATGCTTTAGGGTTGGGGTATTTATGAAACCTCTCCCACTCTCCCGATATCACTTAGCAGGTAAAGTAATATTATTTCGACTCCAGGAATGGAGAAGATTATAGACGCTAGGATAAGACAAATAACACACACATTATAAATAAATCTCATTAGGATTTTGTTTGTAACCTGTACATTAAAACACTAGTGCTTAGGAAATCTATTGGAGGCAGAAGCAGTAAAGGGTAGTTTTATGGGAATAACATCACAGATTTTCTGTAGAATACACAGATTTTGACTGGTTAGCAAGTCAAGGAGGCATGCTTTTGTTCTGAAGATATAAACCCTCTTCTAAATTGAGCTCTTATTGGAAGTTAGACATTTTCTCTTGCTGTTGTATTGTTTTGTATTTGCATGATTATTCTGCTTCCATCTCCCTTGTTAAACCGTTGATTTGGGGAAGAGTGCCATTACTGAAAGGAGGTAACAGAATTTTTCTCAAAAACAGAAGGAAATGGTTCTCACCTAACTATTAAGAAATAATCTCTATACTGGTGTACTGACAGAATTATGATTCAGGGATAATAATCCTATGTTGTAACAAGGGAAATTTAAAAAGATTAAGGGAAAAGATAATATTTTACCACTTGCCATCCTTTCCCACTCTCTGAAATGACTAGTATAATGTGGAGAATTCTCATTTCATCTGTAAGGAATGCATGAATTAGGATATGGGGGTTAACAGATAAGTACTGATACATATGAAAGACATAATCAAAAAACACCTAAGGAATACAGAGAGAGGTCTACTCAACACTCTGTAATAACCTACACGGGAAAGGATCCAAAGATGAATAGATTGATACATACATATGATGAACCAGATGCAGTACACCTAGAACACACACCACATTTTTATCCAATTGGCTGTGATACTAGATAACAATTAAATTTTAAAAAACACACAAGAAGTAAGGAGATATAAGCTCTTGGGGGTTTGCCCTGACACACTGCACTCTCATTTGCAGCCTACTAACACAATTCCCAGGAAGCCTCTGTTGCAGGAAAACCCAGAGTTGGAAATGGAGAAATGCTGCCGCCTTGTGGCCGTTTCCCGCAAGAGCGGCTTCAAACGCATAGCTATGGGTCACTTAACATTCATAAGGACTCAGGCCTCTAAAAGACACCTGCCCTCAAAAAAAAAAAAAATGTCCTGAGCTCGGCCGTGGCCAAAAAAATTCAAAGCAGGCAAATGTGTCAAAGAGATAGTATGATAGAGGTAAGTTTTACTCACTCTTTATCAAAAAAAGGAAAATGGAGAAAAGCTCAACCTCAGGAATGATCAGACTCCTCTAAGCTACAAAAAGCTTTCAGCTCACCCAAGTTAACTACCGTCAGCCAAAAGACTACAAACAATAAATGCTGAAGGGGTTTTAGAGAACTCTGTTCCCTCTGTCTGCGGAGGACATGTCTAGTTGTAACAGCCAATAATGAGAACAGAAAGGAGCTGCGTTTTCAATTAAAAATTGAGCCACCCTTCCATCCAGAACACCCACAGCCGAGCCTCTCACCTGAGAAGACGGGCTGCAAGAGCTGCACTCCACGAGTTTTCACAGTAGCCAAGACACCAAAGCAACCCAAATGTCCATCAACAGATGAATGGATAAGAAGAGCTGGTCCGTGGACACAGTGGACTATTAGCCATGGAAAACAAGGAAACACTGCTCTTTGAGGCACCCGAGATGAGCCTAGAGATCATCACAGAACATGAGTTAAGTCGGAAAGCAAAAGGCATACCGTATGACATCACCTATAGGCGTTATCTAACAGCTGACACAAATGAACATATTTCCACAAAGAAAGACACTCACACGCTTAGAAAACAAACTAAGCTTAAGTAAAATGAAAGGTGGGGGGAATGGATAACTTAAGATTAGTGTCACCATATGTGTACAAATACGTATTAAATATATATATCAAACAGACCGACCATATAGCAAGGGAGGTCACCAGAACACTCTGCAATAATTTACATGGGAAGAGGATCTGTACAAGAATATATATATATATATATATATATATACATATAAAACGTACAAATGAACCAGATTCTGTACATATAGGACCAACAGTATTCTAATCATTACCCCGATTTAAACAAATTAAAAGAGCGAACAAGAAGTAATGTGACATACACTTCTGGGGTTTTTTCCTGGCACATTCCATTCTAATTGACAACCTGGGAACAGGACTTCCAGAAGGCTCTGCTGCCCTAGTAACCAGATGTGGGAATGTAGCAATGCTGACGCCTTGTGGCCGTTTCCCACAGCAGCAGCTTTAAAGTCAGTGCTAATGGTCACTCAATATTCACACCCATTGCAGGCTTGTAAATGACACCTGCCCTCCAAAACAAAATCCTGGGGTCGAAAATCGACCAAAAAAGTCGAAAGAGGGCAACCTTCCAAGAAGACAATTTCGAGAGGTTTATTGTACTCACGGTTTTTTTTTTTTCTGTTTTTGTTTAACAGAATAAAAAAAGGCGTGGAAAAATGCTGAACCTTAGGAATTATTAGACACGAAAATACACGTTACAAAAACCTATCATGTCACACGACTCAGCATGGCCAGCAGCAAAACTTCTGCAAACAAGAAATGCTGACGGGGTGGTGAAGAAATGCGTACCCTCGGTTCTAAGTGGGACGTGGTAAGAGCCCCTAAGGAAAACACAGTGGAGTTGCCTGGAAAGGGTCAACATTGAGCGACCGTTCAATCAAGCATAGCCACTGCTGGGTCTATCACCTGAGAGGATGAGAATCAAAAAGACACGGGCTGGCAATCCTGCAATCCAGCAATGTTTACCATAGCCAACACTTGGAAGCAATGAAAATGCCCAGCCACAGAGGAATGCAGAAAGGAGCAGTGGTCCATGGACACAATGGAAGAGTACTCCAGTGAAAAGTAGAAATTCCATTTTAAAAACAGATATAAGTAAGGAGACATCAGCTTTGGGGGGTTTCTCCAGACACATCCCACCGTCATTGATAACCGAGGAACACCACTGGCAGGAAGGTCTGTTTCACTAGTTACCAGAGTGGGAAACGCAGAAATGCTGCAGCCCTCTGGCCGTTACCTGCAACGGCAGCTTGAAAACCCGTGCTAATGGTCACTTCGTGTGCACAAGTCCTGGAGGGCTGTCAATGAAACCTGCCCTCAAAATGTCTTGAGGGAGGTAGTGGCCAAAATATTTCAAAAGGCGGCACATACTTCAAGAAAAGAATGTGATGAGGTAAGCTACACACACAGTTTGAAGAAAAAAAGGACATCCCTGAAAGCTCAATTTCAAGGCTTTATGAGACGCATGCAAATCCAACCACAGAGGTATCGGCTCACACCAGTCAGAAGAACCATCAGCAACAAGACTACCAACAATTCATGCTGAAGGGGTTGTGGAGAAGTGCATACCCTCTAGGTTAAGTGGGACTTTGCCGCCAGCCGCGGCGGGTCCTCAAAGTGTAGCAACAACCGACGAGAGGGGGTAGGGAACTGAACGCACCAAGGTATGGGATCAGAAGGGCACAAGCAACTGACGCTTGCAAGGCAAGTTTAATAACAAAGCCTAGCCGTATATATACCCCTAAAGCAGGGACTTTGCTTCGTCACGCCTTATCGGCATCAGCTGGTTGGTTGGCTTCTCGGCTTAGTCACACCTTATCAGCATCAGCTGGTTGGTTGGCTGCTCGGCTTCTCCCTCAAAGGCACCAATTTCCCCTCCAGGGTTGCTTTTCCTAGCTTTAGGGAACAACCAGGGACTCCCAGTAACTGAGCAGGTCCCTGGAGCGATTTGGCCAAAGGCCATCTCCTTTTGTATGTTCATACCATAAAGTCCAGGATGCACACCAAGGAGAGTACAGTCGGGCCCTGAGGCTTAGGAGGGTCTTAGTGGCGCCTTCCTCAGAGGGCAATGCTCGCCACAGGACTTCACCTGGTAAGAGGCACTAATGGGAACAGAATGGAGGTGCCTTTACAAGGTAAACACTGAGTTACGATATGATCCAGCAGGCCCACTCGTGGGCCTATAACCTAAGAAAGAAGACAGAAGTGGAAAGACACAGGCAGGCAAATCTGCATTGCAGGAGTATTACAATAGCCAGGACATGGAAGCAAGCAGAAAGTCCATCAACAGATGAGTGGACAAAGAAGAACAGGGACCTGAACAGATGGAATATTAGCCAAGGAACAAAAGGAAACAATGCCATCAACAGCACCATCGGTGAGGCTAGAGTTCATCACGCACCTTGCAGTAAGTCACAGAGCGAAAGATACATAGCCTACGATATCACTTATAGGTGTTCCCTAAAAATTGATATCACTGAAGATATTTCCACAGAGAAAGGCAATCACAGATGCAATAAACAGATTTATGGTTCACCCATGGACAGGTGTGAGAATTGTGTACATTAGGAAATTGGGTTTAAGAGAGAGATACAAACACAGGTGAAATACAAAATCACCAAAGGCCTACGGAATACCAAGAGAAGAGTACTCAACATTGTGTCATAAGCTACATGGGAAAAGGATCCAAAGAAGACTAGATACGTGTTTATGTGTAAAAGAGCCACATCTTTCACACCCACAACAAGCAAAACATTGTAATCAAACTTGCTGTGAGAAACAATAAACATTGAATTAAAAAACGAACAAGTCAGTCGTGAGGCACAAACATAAGGGGCTTTTTCCTGGCACAGTCCATTCTAATTGACAACCTAGAATACGACTTCCACGGAGGCTCTGTTGCCCGAGTAACCAGGTTTGGTAAAGGAGACCTGCTGCCGCCTTGTGGCCGTTTCTCAAAACAGCAGCTTTAAACCCAGTGCTAATGGTCACTTGATATTCAAAATCATTGCAGGCCTATAAATGACACCTGCCCTCAAAAACGATTCTTGGGTCGTCCATCGAGGAAAACAACTCAAAAGACGTGCACATTTCAAAACGACAATTTCAAGAGGCATATTTTGTGCACATTTTGTCTTCTCTTTCTTTCTTTCTCTTGTGATAAATAAAAGGGCATGGAAAAATGCTCAACATCAGGAATTAATAAAGCCATGCAAATCCAGTCGACAGAAACGTTCACCCACCGTCGTCAGAATGATCATCAGCCACAGAGTCTACAAAGAATAAATGCTCAAGGTGTTTTAGAGAACTCTGTGCCCTCTAGCGGCCGCTGGGACGTAACCTGGTAACAGCTAGTAGTGAGAACACCGTGGAGGTGCGTTGAAAGGTAAAAATTGAGCTAACCTGTAATCGGGTAGGCCCACTGATGGGCCTATCTCCCGAGTAGACCAAAATCAAAAAGACACAGGCTGGCCATCCTGCACTGCAGCAACATGTACCATAGCCAAGACTTGGAAGAAACCCAAATGTCCATCAACAGAACAATGCACCAAGAAGAAGGGGGCCCATGCGCACAATGGAACATGAGCCACGGAAGAGCATGCAACAGGTGCCTCTGGCACCACCGTAGAAGGATCTAGAGATACCCACCCAAAAGGAAGTACGAAAGAAACCGAAATAGAAATATCCTATGACATCACTTATAGCTGTTACTTCAACATTGATACCCATGAAGTCATTTCCAAGAGAAGGCCGTGCATAGATGCAGAAAACCAACTATGCTTAACCAAGTGGAAAGGTGTAAGGAATGTATGAATTTGGATATGGGGGTTTACAGACATGTACTGATACATATGAAATATATAATCACAAAATACCTAAGGAATACCAAGAGAGGTCGACTCAACACTCTGTAATAACCTACACGGGAAAGGATCCAAAGATGAATAGATTGACACATACATATGATGAACCAGATGCAGTACACCTAGAACACACACCACATTTTTATCCAATTGGCTGTGATACTAGATAACAATTAAATTTTAAAAAACACACAAGAAGTAAGGAGATATAAGCTCTTGGGGGTTTGCCCTGACACACTGCACTCTCATTTGCAGCCTACTAACACAATTTCCAGGAAGCCTCTGTTGCAGGAAAACCCAGAGTTGGAAATGGAGAAATGCTGCCGCCTTGTGGCCGTTTCCCGCAAGAGCGGCTTTAAACGGATAGCTATGGGTCACTTAACATTCACAAGGACTCCGGCCTCTAAAAGACACCTGCCCTCAAAAAAAAAAAAAAAATGTCCTGAGCTCGGCAGTGGTGAAAAAAATTCAAAGCAGGCAAATGTGTCAAAGAGATAGTATGAAGAGGTAAGTTTTACTCACTCTTTATCAAAAAAGCAAAATGGAGAAAAGCTCAACCTCAGGAATGATCAGACTCCTCTAAGCTACAAAAAGCTTTCAGCTCACCCAAGTTAACTACCGTCAGCCAAAAGACTACAAACAATAAATGCTGAAGGGGTTTTAGAGAACTCTGTTCCCTCTGTCTGCGGAGGACATGTCTAGTTGTAACAGCCAATAATGAGAACAGAAAGGAGCTGCGTTTTCAATTAAAAATTGAGCCACCCTTCCATCCAGAACACCCACAGCCGAGCCTCTCACCTGAGAAGACGGGCTGCAAGAGCTGCACTCCACGAGTTTTCACAGTAGCCAAGACACCGAAGCAACCCAAATGTCCATCAACAGATGAATGGATAAGAAGAGCTGGTCCGTGGACACAGTGGACTATTAGCCATGGAAAACAAGGAAACACTGCTCTTTGAGGCACCCGAGATGAGCCTAGAGATCATCACAGAACATGAGTTAAGTCGGAAAGCAAAAGGCATACCGTATGACATCACCTATAGGCGTTATCTAACAGCTGACACAAATGAACATATTTCCACAAAGAAAGACACTCACACGCTTAGAAAACAAACTAAGCTTAAGTAAAATGAAAGGTGGGGGGAATGGATAACTTAAGATTAGTGTCACCATATGTGTACAAATACGTATTAAATATATATATCAAACAGACCGACCATATAGCAAGGGAGGTCACCAGAACACTCTGCAATAATTTACATGGGAAGAGGATCTGTACAAGAATATATATATATATATATATATATATACATATAAAACGTACAAATGAACCAGATTCTGTACATATAGGACCAACAGTATTCTAATCATTACCCCGATTTAAACAAATTAAAAGAGCGAACAAGAAGTAATGTGACATACACTTCTGGGGTTTTTTCCTGGCACATTCCATTCTAATTGACAACCTGGGAACAGGACTTCCAGAAGGCTCTGCTGCCCTAGTAACCAGATGTGGGAATGTAGCAATGCTGACGCCTTGTGGCCGTTTCCCACAGCAGCAGCTTTAAAGTCAGTGCTAATGGTCACTCAATATTCACACCCATTGCAGGCTTGTAAATGACACCTGCCCTCCAAAACAAAATCCTGGGGTCGAAAATCGACCAAAAAAGTCGAAAGAGGGCAACCTTCCAAGAAGACAATTTCGAGAGGTTTATTGTACTCACGGTTTTTTTTTTTTCTGTTTTTGTTTAACAGAATAAAAAAAGGCGTGGAAAAATGCTGAACCTTAGGAATTATTAGACACGAAAATACACGTTACAAAAACCTATCATGTCACACGACTCAGCATGGCCAGCAGCAAAACTTCTGCAAACAAGAAATGCTGACGGGGTGGTGAAGAAATGCGTACCCTCGGTTCTAAGTGGGACGTGGTAAGAGCCCCTAAGGAAAACACAGTGGAGTTGCCTGGAAAGGGTCAACATTGAGCGACCGTTCAATCAAGCATAGCCACTGCTGGGTCTATCACCTGAGAGGATGAGAATCAAAAAGACACGGGCTGGCAATCCTGCAATCCAGCAATGTTTACCATAGCCAACACTTGGAAGCAATGAAAATGCCCAGCCACAGAGGAATGCAGAAAGGAGCAGTGGTCCATGGACACAATGGAAGAGTACTCCAGTGAAAAGTAGAAATTCCATTTTAAAAACAGATATAAGTAAGGAGACATCAGCTTTGGGGGGTTTCTCCAGACACATCCCACCGTCATTGATAACCGAGGAACACCACTGGCAGGAAGGTCTGTTTCACTAGTTACCAGAGTGGGAAACGCAGAAATGCTGCAGCCCTCTGGCCGTTACCTGCAACGGCAGCTTGAAAACCCGTGCTAATGGTCACTTCGTGTGCACAAGTCCTGGAGGGCTGTCAATGAAACCTGCCCTCAAAATGTCTTGAGGGAGGTAGTGGCCAAAATATTTCAAAAGGCGGCACATACTTCAAGAAAAGAATGTGATGAGGTAAGCTACACACACAGTTTGAAGAAAAAAAGGACATCCCTGAAAGCTCAATTTCAAGGCTTTATGAGACGCATGCAAATCCAACCACAGAGGTATCGGCTCACACCAGTCAGAAGAACCATCAGCAACAAGACTACCAACAATTCATGCTGAAGGGGTTGTGGAGAAGTGCATACCCTCTAGGTTAAGTGGGACTTTGCCGCCAGCCGCGGCGGGTCCTCAAAGTGTAGCAACAACCGACGAGAGGGGGTAGGGAACTGAACGCACCAAGGTATGGGATCAGAAGGGCACAAGCAACTGACGCTTGCAAGGCAAGTTTAATAACAAAGCCTAGCCGTATATATACCCCTAAAGCAGGGACTTTGCTTCGTCACGCCTTATCGGCATCAGCTGGTTGGTTGGCTTCTCGGCTTAGTCACACCTTATCAGCATCAGCTGGTTGGTTGGCTGCTCGGCTTCTCCCTCAAAGGCACCAATTTCCCCTCCAGGGTTGCTTTTCCTAGCTTTAGGGAACAACCAGGGACTCCCAGTAACTGAGCAGGTCCCTGGAGCGATTTGGCCAAAGGCCATCTCCTTTTGTATGTTCATACCATAAAGTCCAGGATGCACACCAAGGAGAGTACAGTCGGGCCCTGAGGCTTAGGAGGGTCTTAGTGGCGCCTTCCTCAGAGGGCAATGCTCGCCACAGGACTTCACCTGGTAAGAGGCACTAATGGGAACAGAATGGAGGTGCCTTTACAAGGTAAACACTGAGTTACGATATGATCCAGCAGGCCCACTCGTGGGCCTATAACCTAAGAAAGAAGACAGAAGTGGAAAGACACAGGCAGGCAAATCTGCATTGCAGGAGTATTACAATAGCCAGGACATGGAAGCAAGCAGAAAGTCCATCAACAGATGAGTGGACAAAGAAGAACAGGGACCTGAACAGATGGAATATTAGCCAAGGAACAAAAGGAAACAATGCCATCAACAGCACCATCGGTGAGGCTAGAGTTCATCACGCACCTTGCAGTAAGTCACAGAGCGAAAGATACATAGCCTACGATATCACTTATAGGTGTTCCCTAAAAATTGATATCACTGAAGATATTTCCACAGAGAAAGGCAATCACAGATGCAATAAACAGATTTATGGTTCACCCATGGACAGGTGTGAGAATTGTGTACATTAGGAAATTGGGTTTAAGAGAGAGATACAAACACAGGTGAAATACAAAATCACCAAAGGCCTACGGAATACCAAGAGAAGAGTACTCAACATTGTGTCATAAGCTACATGGGAAAAGGATCCAAAGAAGACTAGATACGTGTTTATGTGTAAAAGAGCCACATCTTTCACACCCACAACAAGCAAAACATTGTAATCAAACTTGCTGTGAGAAACAATAAACATTGAATTAAAAAACGAACAAGTCAGTCGTGAGGCACAAACATAAGGGGCTTTTTCCTGGCACAGTCCATTCTAATTGACAACCTAGAATACGACTTCCACGGAGGCTCTGTTGCCCGAGTAACCAGGTTTGGTAAAGGAGACCTGCTGCCGCCTTGTGGCCGTTTCTCAAAACAGCAGCTTTAAACCCAGTGCTAATGGTCACTTGATATTCAAAATCATTGCAGGCCTATAAATGACACCTGCCCTCAAAAACGATTCTTGGGTCGTCCATCGAGGAAAACAACTCAAAAGACGTGCACATTTCAAAACGACAATTTCAAGAGGCATATTTTGTGCACATTTTGTCTTCTCTTTCTTTCTTTCTCTTGTGATAAATAAAAGGGCATGGAAAAATGCTCAACATCAGGAATTAATAAAGCCATGCAAATCCAGTCGACAGAAACGTTCACCCACCGTCGTCAGAATGATCATCAGCCACAGAGTCTACAAAGAATAAATGCTCAAGGTGTTTTAGAGAACTCTGTGCCCTCTAGCGGCCGCTGGGACGTAACCTGGTAACAGCTAGTAGTGAGAACACCGTGGAGGTGCGTTGAAAGGTAAAAATTGAGCTAACCTGTAATCGGGTAGGCCCACTGATGGGCCTATCTCCCGAGTAGACCAAAATCAAAAAGACACAGGCTGGCCATCCTGCACTGCAGCAACATGTACCATAGCCAAGACTTGGAAGAAACCCAAATGTCCATCAACAGAACAATGCACCAAGAAGAAGGGGGCCCATGCGCACAATGGAACATGAGCCACGGAAGAGCATGCAACAGGTGCCTCTGGCACCACCGTAGAAGGATCTAGAGATACCCACCCAAAAGGAAGTACGAAAGAAACCGAAATAGAAATATCCTATGACATCACTTATAGCTGTTACTTCAACATTGATACCCATGAAGTCATTTCCAAGAGAAGGCCGTGCATAGATGCAGAAAACCAACTATGCTTAACCAAGTGGAAAGGTGTAAGGAATGTATGAATTTGGATATGGGGGTTTACAGACATGTACTGATACATATGAAATATATAATCACAAAATACCTAAGGAATACCAAGAGAGGTCGACTCAACACTCTGTAATAACCTACACGGGAAAGGATCCAAAGATGAATAGATTGACACATACATATGATGAACCAGATGCAGTACACCTAGAACACACACCACATTTTTATCCAATTGGCTGTGATACTAGATAACAATTAAATTTTAAAAAACACACAAGAAGTAAGGAGATATAAGCTCTTGGGGGTTTGCCCTGACACACTGCACTCTCATTTGCAGCCTACTAACACAATTTCCAGGAAGCCTCTGTTGCAGGAAAACCCAGAGTTGGAAATGGAGAAATGCTGCCGCCTTGTGGCCGTTTCCCGCAAGAGCGGCTTTAAACGGATAGCTATGGGTCACTTAACATTCACAAGGACTCCGGCCTCTAAAAGACACCTGCCCTCAAAAAAAAAAAAAAAATGTCCTGAGCTCGGCAGTGGTGAAAAAAATTCAAAGCAGGCAAATGTGTCAAAGAGATAGTATGAAGAGGTAAGTTTTACTCACTCTTTATCAAAAAAGCAAAATGGAGAAAAGCTCAACCTCAGGAATGATCAGACTCCTCTAAGCTACAAAAAGCTTTCAGCTCACCCAAGTTAACTACCGTCAGCCAAAAGACTACAAACAATAAATGCTGAAGGGGTTTTAGAGAACTCTGTTCCCTCTGTCTGCGGAGGACATGTCTAGTTGTAACAGCCAATAATGAGAACAGAAAGGAGCTGCGTTTTCAATTAAAAATTGAGCCACCCTTCCATCCAGAACACCCACAGCCGAGCCTCTCACCTGAGAAGACGGGCTGCAAGAGCTGCACTCCACGAGTTTTCACAGTAGCCAAGACACCGAAGCAACCCAAATGTCCATCAACAGATGAATGGATAAGAAGAGCTGGTCCGTGGACACAGTGGACTATTAGCCATGGAAAACAAGGAAACACTGCTCTTTGAGGCACCCGAGATGAGCCTAGAGATCATCACAGAACATGAGTTAAGTCGGAAAGCAAAAGGCATACCGTATGACATCACCTATAGGCGTTATCTAACAGCTGACACAAATGAACATATTTCCACAAAGAAAGACACTCACACACTTAGAAAACAAACTAAGCTTAAGTAAAATGAAAGGTGGGGGGAATGGATAACTTAAGATTAGTGTCACCATATGTGTACAAATACGTATTAAATATATATATCAAACAGACCGACCATATAGCAAGGGAGGTCACCAGAACACTCTGCAATAATTTACATGGGAAGAGGATCTGTACAAGAATATATATATATATATATATATATACACATATAAAACGTACAAATGAACCAGATTCTGTACATATAGGACCAACAGTATTCTAATCATTACCCCGATTTAAACAAATTAAAAGAGCGAACAAGAAGTAATGTGACATACACTTCTGGGGTTTTTTCCTGGCACATTCCATTCTAATTGACAACCTGGGAACAGGACTTCCAGAAGGCTCTGCTGCCCTAGTAACCAGATGTGGGAATGTAGCAATGCTGACGCCTTGTGGCCGTTTCCCACAGCAGCAGCTTTAAAGTCAGTGCTAATGGTCACTCAATATTCACACCCATTGCAGGCTTGTAAATGACACCTGCCCTCCAAAACAAAATCCTGGGGTCGAAAATCGACCAAAAAAGTCGAAAGAGGGCAACCTTCCAAGAAGACAATTTCGAGAGGTTTATTGTACTCACGGTTTTTTTTTTTTTCTGTTTTTGTTTAACAGAATAAAAAAAGGCGTGGAAAAATGCTGAACCTTAGGAATTATTAGACACGAAAATACACGTTACAAAAACCTATCATGTCACACGACTCAGCATGGCCAGCAGCAAAACTTCTGCAAACAAGAAATGCTGACGGGGTGGTGAAGAAATGCGTACCCTCGGTTCTAAGTGGGACGTGGTAAGAGCCCCTAAGGAAAACACAGTGGAGTTGCCTGGAAAGGGTCAACATTGAGCGACCGTTCAATCAAGCATAGCCACTGCTGGGTCTATCACCTGAGAGGATGAGAATCAAAAAGACACGGGCTGGCAATCCTGCAATCCAGCAATGTTTACCATAGCCAACACTTGGAAGCAATGAAAATGCCCAGCCACAGAGGAATGCAGAAAGGAGCAGTGGTCCATGGACACAATGGAAGAGTACTCCAGTGAAAAGTAGAAATTCCATTTTAAAAACAGATATAAGTAAGGAGACATCAGCTTTGGGGGGTTTCTCCAGACACATCCCACCGTCATTGATAACCGAGGAACACCACTGGCAGGAAGGTCTGTTTCACTAGTTACCAGAGTGGGAAACGCAGAAATGCTGCAGCCCTCTGGCCGTTACCTGCAACGGCAGCTTGAAAACCCGTGCTAATGGTCACTTCGTGTGCACAAGTCCTGGAGGGCTGTCAATGAAACCTGCCCTCAAAATGTCTTGAGGGAGGTAGTGGCCAAAATATTTCAAAAGGCGGCACATACTTCAAGAAAAGAATGTGATGAGGTAAGCTACACACACAGTTTGAAGAAAAAAAGGACATCCCTGAAAGCTCAATTTCAAGGCTTTATGAGACGCATGCAAATCCAACCACAGAGGTATCGGCTCACACCAGTCAGAAGAACCATCAGCAACAAGACTACCAACAATTCATGCTGAAGGGGTTGTGGAGAAGTGCATACCCTCTAGGTTAAGTGGGACTTTGCCGCCAGCCGCGGCGGGTCCTCAAAGTGTAGCAACAACCGACGAGAGGGGGTAGGGAACTGAACGCACCAAGGTATGGGATCAGAAGGGCACAAGCAACTGACGCTTGCAAGGCAAGTTTAATAACAAAGCCTAGCCGTATATATACCCCTAAAGCAGGGACTTTGCTTGGTCACGCCTTATCGGCATCAGCTGGTTGGTTGGCTTCTCGGCTTAGTCACACCTTATCAGCATCAGCTGGTTGGTTGGCTGCTCGGCTTCTCCCTCAAAGGCACCAATTTCCCCTCCAGGGTTGCTTTTCCTAGCTTTAGGGAACAACCAGGGACTCCCAGTAACTGAGCAGGTCCCTGGAGCGATTTGGCCAAAGGCCATCTCCTTTTGTATGTTCATACCATAAAGTCCAGGATGCACACCAAGGAGAGTACAGTCGGGCCCTGAGGCTTAGGAGGGTCTTAGTGGCGCCTTCCTCAGAGGGCAATGCTCGCCACAGGACTTCACCTGGTAAGAGGCACTAATGGGAACAGAATGGAGGTGCCTTTACAAGGTAAACACTGAGTTACGATATGATCCAGCAGGCCCACTCGTGGGCCTATAACCTAAGAAAGAAGACAGAAGTGGAAAGACACAGGCAGGCAAATCTGCATTGCAGGAGTATTACAATAGCCAGGACATGGAAGCAAGCAGAAAGTCCATCAACAGATGAGTGGACAAAGAAGAACAGGGACCTGAACAGATGGAATATTAGCCAAGGAACAAAAGGAAACAATGCCATCAACAGCACCATCGGTGAGGCTAGAGTTCATCACGCACCTTGCAGTAAGTCACAGAGCGAAAGATACATAGCCTACGATATCACTTATAGGTGTTCCCTAAAAATTGATATCACTGAAGATATTTCCACAGAGAAAGGCAATCACAGATGCAATAAACAGATTTATGGTTCACCCATGGACAGGTGTGAGAATTGTGTACATTAGGAAATTGGGTTTAAGAGAGAGATACAAACACAGGTGAAATACAAAATCACCAAAGGCCTACGGAATACCAAGAGAAGAGTACTCAACATTGTGTCATAAGCTACATGGGAAAAGGATCCAAAGAAGACTAGATACGTGTTTATGTGTAAAAGAGCCACATCTTTCACACCCACAACAAGCAAAACATTGTAATCAAACTTGCTGTGAGAAACAATAAACATTGAATTAAAAAACGAACAAGTCAGTCGTGAGGCACAAACATAAGGGGCTTTTTCCTGGCACAGTCCATTCTAATTGACAACCTAGAATACGACTTCCACGGAGGCTCTGTTGCCCGAGTAACCAGGTTTGGTAAAGGAGACCTGCTGCCGCCTTGTGGCCGTTTCTCAAAACAGCAGCTTTAAACCCAGTGCTAATGGTCACTTGATATTCAAAATCATTGCAGGCCTATAAATGACACCTGCCCTCAAAAACGATTCTTGGGTCGTCCATCGAGGAAAACAACTCAAAAGACGTGCACATTTCAAAACGACAATTTCAAGAGGCATATTTTGTGCACATTTTGTCTTCTCTTTCTTTCTTTCTCTTGTGATAAATAAAAGGGCATGGAAAAATGCTCAACATCAGGAATTAATAAAGCCATGCAAATCCAGTCGACAGAAACGTTCACCCACCGTCGTCAGAATGATCATCAGCCACAGAGTCTACAAAGAATAAATGCTCAAGGTGTTTTAGAGAACTCTGTGCCCTCTAGCGGCCGCTGGGACGTAACCTGGTAACAGCTAGTAGTGAGAACACCGTGGAGGTGCGTTGAAAGGTAAAAATTGAGCTAACCTGTAATCGGGTAGGCCCACTGATGGGCCTATCTCCCGAGTAGACCAAAATCAAAAAGACACAGGCTGGCCATCCTGCACTGCAGCAACATGTACCATCGCCAAGACTTGGAAGAAACCCAAATGTCCATCAACAGAACAATGCACCAAGAAGAAGGGGGCCCATGTGCACAATGGAACATGAGCCACGGAAGAGCATGCAACAGGTGCCTCTGGCACCACCGTAGAAGGATCTAGAGATACCCACCCAAAAGGAAGTACGAAAGAAACCGAAATAGAAATATCCTATGACATCACTTATAGCTGTTACTTCAACATTGATACCCATGAAGTCATTTCCAAGAGAAGGCCGTGCATAGATGCAGAAAACCAACTATGCTTAACCAAGTGGAAAGGTGTAAGGAATGTATGAATTTGGATATGGGGGTTTACAGACATGTACTGATACATATGAAATATATAATCACAAAATACCTAAGGAATACCAAGAGAGGTCGACTCAACACTCTGTAATAACCTACACGGGAAAGGATCCAAAGATGAATAGATTGACACATACATATGATGAACCAGATGCAGTACACCTAGAACACACACCACATTTTTATCCAATTGGCTGTGATACTAGATAACAATTAAATTTTAAAAAACACACAAGAAGTAAGGAGATATAAGCTCTTGGGGGTTTGCCCTGACACACTGCACTCTCATTTGCAGCCTACTAACACAATTTCCAGGAAGCCTCTGTTGCAGGAAAACCCAGAGTTGGAAATGGAGAAATGCTGCCGCCTTGTGGCCGTTTCCCGCAAGAGCGGCTTTAAACGGATAGCTATGGGTCACTTAACATTCACAAGGACTCCGGCCTCTAAAAGACACCTGCCCTCAAAAAAAAAAAAAAATGTCCTGAGCTCGGCAGTGGTGAAAAAAATTCAAAGCAGGCAAATGTGTCAAAGAGATAGTATGAAGAGGTAAGTTTTACTCACTCTTTATCAAAAAAGCAAAATGGAGAAAAGCTCAACCTCAGGAATGATCAGACTCCTCTAAGCTACAAAAAGCTTTCAGCTCACCCAAGTTAACTACCGTCAGCCAAAAGACTACAAACAATAAATGCTGAAGGGGTTTTAGAGAACTCTGTTCCCTCTGTCTGCGGAGGACATGTCTAGTTGTAACAGCCAATAATGAGAACAGAAAGGAGCTGCGTTTTCAATTAAAAATTGAGCCACCCTTCCATCCAGAACACCCACAGCCGAGCCTCTCACCTGAGAAGACGGGCTGCAAGAGCTGCACTCCACGAGTTTTCACAGTAGCCAAGACACCGAAGCAACCCAAATGTCCATCAACAGATGAATGGATAAGAAGAGCTGGTCCGTGGACACAGTGGACTATTAGCCATGGAAAACAAGGAAACACTGCTCTTTGAGGCACCCGAGATGAGCCTAGAGATCATCACAGAACATGAGTTAAGTCGGAAAGCAAAAGGCATACCGTATGACATCACCTATAGGCGTTATCTAACAGCTGACACAAATGAACATATTTCCACAAAGAAAGACACTCACACACTTAGAAAACAAACTAAGCTTAAGTAAAATGAAAGGTGGGGGGAATGGATAACTTAAGATTAGTGTCACCATATGTGTACAAATACGTATTAAATATATATATCAAACAGACCGACCATATAGCAAGGGAGGTCACCAGAACACTCTGCAATAATTTACATGGGAAGAGGATCTGTACAAGAATATATATATATATATATATATATATATATATATATATATATATATATATATATATATATACATATAAAACGTACAAATGAACCAGATTCTGTACATATAGGACCAACAGTATTCTAATCATTACCCCGATTTAAACAAATTAAAAGAGCGAACAAGAAGTAATGTGACATACACTTCTGGGGTTTTTTCCTGGCACATTCCATTCTAATTGACAACCTGGGAACAGGACTTCCAGAAGGCTCTGCTGCCCTAGTAACCAGATGTGGGAATGTAGCAATGCTGAGGCCTTGTGGCCGTTTCCCACAGCAGCAGCTTTAAAGTCAGTGCTAATGGTCACTCAATATTCACACCCATTGCAGGCTTGTAAATGACACCTGCCCTCCAAAACAAAATCCTGGGGTCGAAAATCGACCAAAAAAGTCCAAAGAGGGCAACCTTCCAAGAAGACAATTTCGAGAGGTTTATTGTACTCACGGTTTTTTTTTTTCTGTTTTTGTTTAACAGAATAAAAAAAGGCGTGGAAAAATGCTGAACCTTAGGAATTATTAGACACGAAAATACACGTTACAAAAACCTATCATGTCACACGACTCAGCATGGCCAGCAGCAAAACTTCTGCAAACAAGAAATGCTGACGGGGTGGTGAAGAAATGCGTACCCTCGGTTCTAAGTGGGACGTGGTAAGAGCCCCTAAGGAAAACACAGTGGAGTTGCCTGGAAAGGGTCAACATTGAGCGACCGTTCAATCAAGCATAGCCACTGCTGGGTCTATCACCTGAGAGGATGAGAATCAAAAAGACACGGGCTGGCAATCCTGCAATCCAGCAATGTTTACCATAGCCAACACTTGGAAGCAATGAAAATGCCCAGCCACAGAGGAATGCAGAAAGGAGCAGTGGTCCATGGACACAATGGAAGAGTACTCCAGTGAAAAGTAGAAATTCCATTTTAAAAACAGATATAAGTAAGGAGACATCAGCTTTGGGGGGTTTCTCCAGACACATCCCACCGTCATTGATAACCGAGGAACACCACTGGCAGGAAGGTCTGTTTCACTAGTTACCAGAGTGGGAAACGCAGAAATGCTGCAGCCCTCTGGCCGTTACCTGCAACGGCAGCTTGAAAACCCGTGCTAATGGTCACTTCGTGTGCACAAGTCCTGGAGGGCTGTCAATGAAACCTGCCCTCAAAATGTCTTGAGGGAGGTAGTGGCCAAAATATTTCAAAAGGCGGCACATACTTCAAGAAAAGAATGTGATGAGGTAAGCTACACACACAGTTTGAAGAAAAAAAGGACATCCCTGAAAGCTCAATTTCAAGGCTTTATGAGACGCATGCAAATCCAACCACAGAGGTATCGGCTCACACCAGTCAGAAGAACCATCAGCAACAAGACTACCAACAATTCATGCTGAAGGGGTTGTGGAGAAGTGCATACCCTCTAGGTTAAGTGGGACTTTGCCGCCAGCCGCGGCGGGTCCTCAAAGTGTAGCAACAACCGACGAGAGGGGGTAGGGAACTGAACGCACCAAGGTATGGGATCAGAAGGGCACAAGCAACTGACGCTTGCAAGGCAAGTTTAATAACAAAGCCTAGCCGTATATATACCCCTAAAGCAGGGACTTTGCTTCGTCACGCCTTATCGGCATCAGCTGGTTGGTTGGCTTCTCGGCTTAGTCACACCTTATCAGCATCAGCTGGTTGGTTGGCTGCTCGGCTTCTCCCTCAAAGGCACCAATTTCCCCTCCAGGGTTGCTTTTCCTAGCTTTAGGGAACAACCAGGGACTCCCAGTAACTGAGCAGGTCCCTGGAGCGATTTGGCCAAAGGCCATCTCCTTTTGTATGTTCATACCATAAAGTCCAGGATGCATACCAAGGAGAGTACAGTCGGGCCCTGAGGCTTAGGAGGGTCTTAGTGGCGCCTTCCTCAGAGGGCAATGCTCGCCACAGGACTTCACCTGGTAAGAGGCACTAATGGGAACAGAATGGAGGTGCCTTTACAAGGTAAACACTGAGTTACGATATGATCCAGCAGGCCCACTCCTGGGCCTATAACCTAAGAAAGAAGACAGAAGTGGAAAGACACAGGCAGGCAAATCTGCATTGCAGGAGTATTACAATAGCCAGGACATGGAAGCAAGCAGAAAGTCCATCAACAGATGAGTGGACAAAGAAGAACAGGGACCTGAACAGATGGAATATTAGCCAAGGAACAAAAGGAAACAATGCCATCAACAGCACCATCGGTGAGGCTAGAGTTCATCACGCACCTTGCAGTAAGTCACAGAGCGAAAGATACATAGCCTACGATATCACTTATAGGTGTTCCCTAAAAATTGATATCACTGAAGATATTTCCACAGAGAAAGGCAATCACAGATGCAATAAACAGATTTATGGTTCACCCATGGACAGGTGTGAGAATTGTGTACATTAGGAAATTGGGTTTAAGAGAGAGATACAAACACAGGTGAAATACAAAATCACCAAAGGCCTACGGAATACCAAGAGAAGAGTACTCAACATTGTGTCATAAGCTACATGGGAAAAGGATCCAAAGAAGACTAGATACATGTTTATGTGTAAAAGAGCCACATCTTTCACACCCACAACAAGCAAAACATTGTAATCAAACTTGCTGTGAGAAACAATAAACATTGAATTAAAAAACGAACAAGTCAGTCGTGAGGCACAAACATAAGGGGCTTTTTCCTGGCACAGTCCATTCTAATTGACAACCTAGAATACGACTTCCACGGAGGCTCTGTTGCCCGAGTAACCAGGTTTGGTAAAGGAGACCTGCTGCCGCCTTGTGGCCGTTTCTCAAAACAGCAGCTTTAAACCCAGTGCTAATGGTCACTTGATATTCAAAATCATTGCAGGCCTATAAATGACACCTGCCCTCAAAAACGATTCTTGGGTCGTCCATCGAGGAAAACAACTCAAAAGACGTGCACATTTCAAAACGACAATTTCAAGAGGCATATTTTGTGCACATTTTGTCTTCTCTTTCTTTCTTTCTCTTGTGATAAATAAAAGGGCATGGAAAAATGCTCAACATCAGGAATTAATAAAGCCATGCAAATCCAGTCGACAGAAACGTTCACCCACCGTCGTCAGAATGATCATCAGCCACAGAGTCTACAAAGAATAAATGCTCAAGGTGTTTTAGAGAACTCTGTGCCCTCTAGCGGCCGCTGGGACGTAACCTGGTAACAGCTAGTAGTGAGAACACCGTGGAGGTGCGTTGAAAGGTAAAAATTGAGCTAACCTGTAATCGGGTAGGCCCACTGATGGGCCTATCTCCCGAGTAGACCAAAATCAAAAAGACACAGGCTGGCCATCCTGCACTGCAGCAACATGTACCATAGCCAAGACTTGGAAGAAACCCAAATGTCCATCAACAGAACAATGCACCAAGAAGAAGGGGGCCCATGTGCACAATGGAACATGAGCCACGGAAGAGCATGCAACAGGTGCCTCTGGCACCACCGTAGAAGGATCTAGAGATACCCACCCAAAAGGAAGTACGAAAGAAACCGAAATAGAAATATCCTATGACATCACTTATAGCTGTTACTTCAACATTGATACCCATGAAGTCATTTCCAAGAGAAGGCCGTGCATAGATGCAGAAAACCAACTATGCTTAACCAAGTGGAAAGGTGTAAGGAATGTATGAATTTGGATATGGGGGTTTACAGACATGTACTGATACATATGAAATATATAATCACAAAATACCTAAGGAATACCAAGAGAGGTCGACTCAACACTCTGTAATAACCTACACGGGAAAGGATCCAAAGATGAATAGATTGACACATACATATGATGAACCAGATGCAGTACACCTAGAACACACACCACATTTTTATCCAATTGGCTGTGATACTAGATAACAATTAAATTTTAAAAAACACACAAGAAGTAAGGAGATATAAGCTCTTGGGGGTTTGCCCTGACACACTGCACTCTCATTTGCAGCCTACTAACACAATTTCCAGGAAGCCTCTGTTGCAGGAAAACCCAGAGTTGGAAATGGAGAAATGCTGCCGCCTTGTGGCCGTTTCCCGCAAGAGCGGCTTTAAACGGATAGCTATGGAACACTTAACATTCACAAGGACTCCGGCCTCTAAAAGACACCTGCCCTCAAAAAAAAAAAAAAATGTCCTGAGCTCGGCAGTGGTGAAAAAAATTCAAAGCAGGCAAATGTGTCAAAGAGATAGTATGAAGAGGTAAGTTTTACTCACTCTTTATCAAAAAAGCAAAATGGAGAAAAGCTCAACCTCAGGAATGATCAGACTCCTCTAAGCTACAAAAAGCTTTCAGCTCACCCAAGTTAACTACCGTCAGCCAAAAGACTACAAACAATAAATGCTGAAGGGGTTTTAGAGAACTCTGTTCCCTCTGTCTGCGGAGGACATGTCTAGTTGTAACAGCCAATAATGAGAACAGAAAGGAGCTGCGTTTTCAATTAAAAATTGAGCCACCCTTCCATCCAGAACACCCACAGCCGAGCCTCTCACCTGAGAAGACGGGCTGCAAGAGCTGCACTCCACGAGTTTTCACAGTAGCCAAGACACCGAAGCAACCCAAATGTCCATCAACAGATGAATGGATAAGAAGAGCTGGTCCGTGGACACAGTGGACTATTAGCCATGGAAAACAAGGAAACACTGCTCTTTGAGGCACCCGAGATGAGCCTAGAGATCATCACAGAACATGAGTTAAGTCGGAAAGCAAAAGGCATACCGTATGACATCACCTATAGGCGTTATCTAACAGCTGACACAAATGAACATATTTCCACAAAGAAAGACACTCACACACTTAGAAAACAAACTAAGCTTAAGTAAAATGAAAGGTGGGGGGAATGGATAAATTAAGATTAGTGTCACCATATGTGTACAAATACGTATTAAATATATATATCAAACAGACCGACCATATAGCAAGGGAGGTCACCAGAACACTCTGCAATAATTTACATGGGAAGAGGATCTGTACAAGAATATATATATATATATATATATATATATATATATATATATACATATAAAACGTACAAATGAACCAGATTCTGTACATATAGGACCAACAGTATTCTAATCATTACCCCGATTTAAACAAATTAAAAGAGCGAACAAGAAGTAATGTGACATACACTTCTGGGGTTTTTTCCTGGCACATTCCATTCTAATTGACAACCTGGGAACAGGACTTCCAGAAGGCTCTGCTGCCCTAGTAACCAGATGTGGGAATGTAGCAATGCTGAGGCCTTGTGGCCGTTTCCCACAGCAGCAGCTTTAAAGTCAGTGCTAATGGTCACTCAATATTCACACCCATTGCAGGCTTGTAAATGACACCTGCCCTCCAAAACAAAATCCTGGGGTCGAAAATCGACCAAAAAAGTCCAAAGAGGGCAACCTTCCAAGAAGACAATTTCGAGAGGTTTATTGTACTCACGGTTTTTTTTTTTCTGTTTTTGTTTAACAGAATAAAAAAAGGCGTGGAAAAATGCTGAACCTTAGGAATTATTAGACACGAAAATACACGTTACAAAAACCTATCATGTCACACGACTCAGCATGGCCAGCAGCAAAACTTCTGCAAACAAGAAATGCTGACGGGGTGGTGAAGAAATGCGTACCCTCGGTTCTAAGTGGGACGTGGTAAGAGCCCCTAAGGAAAACACAGTGGAGTTGCCTGGAAAGGGTCAACATTGAGCGACCGTTCAATCAAGCATAGCCACTGCTGGGTCTATCACCTGAGAGGATGAGAATCAAAAAGACACGGGCTGGCAATCCTGCAATCCAGCAATGTTTACCATAGCCAACACTTGGAAGCAATGAAAATGCCCAGCCACAGAGGAATGCAGAAAGGAGCAGTGGTCCATGGACACAATGGAAGAGTACTCCAGTGAAAAGTAGAAATTCCATTTTAAAAACAGATATAAGTAAGGAGACATCAGCTTTGGGGGGTTTCTCCAGACACATCCCACCGTCATTGATAACCGAGGAACACCACTGGCAGGAAGGTCTGTTTCACTAGTTACCAGAGTGGGAAACGCAGAAATGCTGCAGCCCTCTGGCCGTTACGTGCAACGGCAGCTTGAAAACCCGTGCTAATGGTCACTTCGTGTGCACAAGTCCTGGAGGGCTGTCAATGAAACCTGCCCTCAAAATGTCTTGAGGGAGGTAGTGGCCAAAATATTTCAAAAGGCGGCACATACTTCAAGAAAAGAATGTGATGAGGTAAGCTACACACACAGTTTGAAGAAAAAAAGGACATCCCTGAAAGCTCAATTTCAAGGCTTTATGAGACGCATGCAAATCCAACCACAGAGGTATCGGCTCACACCAGTCAGAAGAACCATCAGCAACAAGACTACCAACAATTCATGCTGAAGGGGTTGTGGAGAAGTGCATACCCTCTAGGTTAAGTGGGACTTTGCCGCCAGCCGCGGCGGGTCCTCAAAGTGTAGCAACAACCGACGAGAGGGGGTAGGGAACTGAACGCACCAAGGTATGGGATCAGAAGGGCACAAGCAACTGACGCTTGCAAGGCAAGTTTAATAACAAAGCCTAGCCGTATATATACCCCTAAAGCAGGGACTTTGCTTCGTCACGCCTTATCGGCATCAGCTGGTTGGTTGGCTTCTCGGCTTAGTCACACCTTATCAGCATCAGCTGGTTGGTTGGCTGCTCGGCTTCTCCCTCAAAGGCACCAATTTCCCCTCCAGGGTTGCTTTTCCTAGCTTTAGGGAACAACCAGGGACTCCCAGTAACTGAGCAGGTCCCTGGAGCGATTTGGCCAAAGGCCATCTCCTTTTGTATGTTCATACCATAAAGTCCAGGATGCATACCAAGGAGAGTACAGTCGGGCCCTGAGGCTTAGGAGGGTCTTAGTGGCGCCTTCCTCAGAGGGCAATGCTCGCCACAGGACTTCACCTGGTAAGAGGCACTAATGGGAACAGAATGGAGGTGCCTTTACAAGGTAAACACTGAGTTACGATATGATCCAGCAGGCCCACTCCTGGGCCTATAACCTAAGAAAGAAGACAGAAGTGGAAAGACACAGGCAGGCAAATCTGCATTGCAGGAGTATTACAATAGCCAGGACATGGAAGCAAGCAGAAAGTCCATCAACAGATGAGTGGACAAAGAAGAACAGGGACCTGAACAGATGGAATATTAGCCAAGGAACAAAAGGAAACAATGCCATCAACAGCACCATCGGTGAGGCTAGAGTTCATCACGCACCTTGCAGTAAGTCACAGAGCGAAAGATACATAGCCTACGATATCACTTATAGGTGTTCCCTAAAAATTGATATCACTGAAGATATTTCCACAGAGAAAGGCAATCACAGATGCAATAAACAGATTTATGGTTCACCCATGGACAGGTGTGAGAATTGTGTACATTAGGAAATTGGGTTTAAGAGAGAGATACAAACACAGGTGAAATACAAAATCACCAAAGGCCTACGGAATACCAAGAGAAGAGTACTCAACATTGTGTCATAAGCTACATGGGAAAAGGATCCAAAGAAGACTAGATACATGTTTATGTGTAAAAGAGCCACATCTTTCACACCCACAACAAGCAAAACATTGTAATCAAACTTGCTGTGAGAAACAATAAACATTGAATTAAAAAACGAACAAGTCAGTCGTGAGGCACAAACATAAGGGGCTTTTTCCTGGCACAGTCCATTCTAATTGACAACCTAGAATACGACTTCCACGGAGGCTCTGTTGCCCGAGTAACCAGGTTTGGTAAAGGAGACCTGCTGCCGCCTTGTGGCCGTTTCTCAAAACAGCAGCTTTAAACCCAGTGCTAATGGTCACTTGATATTCAAAATCATTGCAGGCCTATAAATGACACCTGCCCTCAAAAACGATTCTTGGGTCGTCCATCGAGGAAAACAACTCAAAAGACGTGCACATTTCAAAACGACAATTTCAAGAGGCATATTTTGTGCACATTTTGTCTTCTCTTTCTTTCTTTCTCTTGTGATAAATAAAAGGGCATGGAAAAATGCTCAACATCAGGAATTAATAAAGCCATGCAAATCCAGTCGACAGAAACGTTCACCCACCGTCGTCAGAATGATCATCAGCCACAGAGTCTACAAAGAATAAATGCTCAAGGTGTTTTAGAGAACTCTGTGCCCTCTAGCGGCCGCTGGGACGTAACCTGGTAACAGCTAGTAGTGAGAACACCGTGGAGGTGCGTTGAAAGGTAAAAATTGAGCTAACCTGTAATCGGGTAGGCCCACTGATGGGCCTATCTCCCGAGTAGACCAAAATCAAAAAGACACAGGCTGGCCATCCTGCACTGCAGCAACATGTACCATAGCCAAGACTTGGAAGAAACCCAAATGTCCATCAACAGAACAATGCACCAAGAAGAAGGGGGCCCATGTGCACAATGGAACATGAGCCACGGAAGAGCATGCAACAGGTGCCTCTGGCACCACCGTAGAAGGATCTAGAGATACCCACCCAAAAGGAAGTACGAAAGAAACCGAAATAGAAATATCCTATGACATCACTTATAGCTGTTACTTCAACATTGATACCCATGAAGTCATTTCCAAGAGAAGGCCGTGCATAGATGCAGAAAACCAACTATGCTTAACCAAGTGGAAAGGTGTAAGGAATGTATGAATTTGGATATGGGGGTTTACAGACATGTACTGATACATATGAAATATATAATCACAAAATACCTAAGGAATACCAAGAGAGGTCGACTCAACACTCTGTAATAACCTACACGGGAAAGGATCCAAAGATGAATAGATTGACACATACATATGATGAACCAGATGCAGTACACCTAGAACACACACCACATTTTTATCCAATTGGCTGTGATACTAGATAACAATTAAATTTTAAAAAACACACAAGAAGTAAGGAGATATAAGCTCTTGGGGGTTTGCCCTGACACACTGCACTCTCATTTGCAGCCTACTAACACAATTTCCAGGAAGCCTCTGTTGCAGGAAAACCCAGAGTTGGAAATGGAGAAATGCTGCCGCCTTGTGGCCGTTTCCCGCAAGAGCGGCTTTAAACGGATAGCTATGGGTCACTTAACATTCACAAGGACTCCGGCCTCTAAAAGACACCTGCCCTCAAAAAAAAAAAAAAATGTCCTGAGCTCGGCAGTGGTGAAAAAAATTCAAAGCAGGCAAATGTGTCAAAGAGATAGTATGAAGAGGTAAGTTTTACTCACTCTTTATCAAAAAAGCAAAATGGAGAAAAGCTCAACCTCAGGAATGATCAGACTCCTCTAAGCTACAAAAAGCTTTCAGCTCACCCAAGTTAACTACCGTCAGCCAAAAGACTACAAACAATAAATGCTGAAGGGGTTTTAGAGAACTCTGTTCCCTCTGTCTGCGGAGGACATGTCTAGTTGTAACAGCCAATAATGAGAACAGAAAGGAGCTGCGTTTTCAATTAAAAATTGAGCCACCCTTCCATCCAGAACACCCACAGCCGAGCCTCTCACCTGAGAAGACGGGCTGCAAGAGCTGCACTCCACGAGTT
Organism: Kogia breviceps; assembly: GCF_026419965.1. Lineage (NCBI taxonomy): Eukaryota > Metazoa > Chordata > Mammalia > Artiodactyla > Physeteridae > Kogia > Kogia breviceps. The sequence goes on along the minus strand of NW_026711658.1, from coordinate 14,650 downwards.
TTCACAGTAGCCAAGACACCGAAGCAACCCAAATGTCCATCAACAGATGAATGGATAAGAAGAGCTGGTCCGTGGACACAGTGGACTATTAGCCATGGAAAACAAGGAAACACTGCTCTTTGAGGCACCCGAGATGAGCCTAGAGATCATCACAGAACATGAGTTAAGTCGGAAAGCAAAAGGCATACCGTATGACATCACCTATAGGCGTTATCTAACAGCTGACACAAATGAACATATTTCCACAAAGAAAGACACTCACACACTTAGAAAACAAACTAAGCTTAAGTAAAATGAAAGGTGGGGGGAATGGATAACTTAAGATTAGTGTCACCATATGTGTACAAATACGTATTAAATATATATATCAAACAGACCGACCATATAGCAAGGGAGGTCACCAGAACACTCTGCAATAATTTACATGGGAAGAGGATCTGTACAAGAATATATATATATATATATATATATATATATATATATATACATATAAAACGTACAAATGAACCAGATTCTGTACATATAGGACCAACAGTATTCTAATCATTACCCCGATTTAAACAAATTAAAAGAGCGAACAAGAAGTAATGTGACATACACTTCTGGGGTTTTTTCCTGGCACATTCCATTCTAATTGACAACCTGGGAACAGGACTTCCAGAAGGCTCTGCTGCCCTAGTAACCAGATGTGGGAATGTAGCAATGCTGAGGCCTTGTGGCCGTTTCCCACAGCAGCAGCTTTAAAGTCAGTGCTAATGGTCACTCAATATTCACACCCATTGCAGGCTTGTAAATGACACCTGCCCTCCAAAACAAAATCCTGGGGTCGAAAATCGACCAAAAAAGTCCAAAGAGGGCAACCTTCCAAGAAGACAATTTCGAGAGGTTTATTGTACTCACGGTTTTTTTTTTTCTGTTTTTGTTTAACAGAATAAAAAAAGGCGTGGAAAAATGCTGAACCTTAGGAATTATTAGACACGAAAATACACGTTACAAAAACCTATCATGTCACACGACTCAGCATGGCCAGCAGCAAAACTTCTGCAAACAAGAAATGCTGACGGGGTGGTGAAGAAATGCGTACCCTCGGTTCTAAGTGGGACGTGGTAAGAGCCCCTAAGGAAAACACAGTGGAGTTGCCTGGAAAGGGTCAACATTGAGCGACCGTTCAATCAAGCATAGCCACTGCTGGGTCTATCACCTGAGAGGATGAGAATCAAAAAGACACGGGCTGGCAATCCTGCAATCCAGCAATGTTTACCATAGCCAACACTTGGAAGCAATGAAAATGCCCAGCCACAGAGGAATGCAGAAAGGAGCAGTGGTCCATGGACACAATGGAAGAGTACTCCAGTGAAAAGTAGAAATTCCATTTTAAAAACAGATATAAGTAAGGAGACATCAGCTTTGGGGGGTTTCTCCAGACACATCCCACCGTCATTGATAACCGAGGAACACCACTGGCAGGAAGGTCTGTTTCACTAGTTACCAGAGTGGGAAACGCAGAAATGCTGCAGCCCTCTGGCCGTTACCTGCAACGGCAGCTTGAAAACCCGTGCTAATGGTCACTTCGTGTGCACAAGTCCTGGAGGGCTGTCAATGAAACCTGCCCTCAAAATGTCTTGAGGGAGGTAGTGGCCAAAATATTTCAAAAGGCGGCACATACTTCAAGAAAAGAATGTGATGAGGTAAGCTACACACACAGTTTGAAGAAAAAAAGGACATCCCTGAAAGCTCAATTTCAAGGCTTTATGAGACGCATGCAAATCCAACCACAGAGGTATCGGCTCACACCAGTCAGAAGAACCATCAGCAACAAGACTACCAACAATTCATGCTGAAGGGGTTGTGGAGAAGTGCATACCCTCTAGGTTAAGTGGGACTTTGCCGCCAGCCGCGGCGGGTCCTCAAAGTGTAGCAACAACCGACGAGAGGGGGTAGGGAACTGAACGCACCAAGGTATGGGATCAGAAGGGCACAAGCAACTGACGCTTGCAAGGCAAGTTTAATAACAAAGCCTAGCCGTATATATACCCCTAAAGCAGGGACTTTGCTTCGTCACGCCTTATCGGCATCAGCTGGTTGGTTGGCTTCTCGGCTTAGTCACACCTTATCAGCATCAGCTGGTTGGTTGGCTGCTCGGCTTCTCCCTCAAAGGCACCAATTTCCCCTCCAGGGTTGCTTTTCCTAGCTTTAGGGAACAACCAGGGACTCCCAGTAACTGAGCAGGTCCCTGGAGCGATTTGGCCAAAGGCCATCTCCTTTTGTATGTTCATACCATAAAGTCCAGGATGCATACCAAGGAGAGTACAGTCGGGCCCTGAGGCTTAGGAGGGTCTTAGTGGCGCCTTCCTCAGAGGGCAATGCTCGCCACAGGACTTCACCTGGTAAGAGGCACTAATGGGAACAGAATGGAGGTGCCTTTACAAGGTAAACACTGAGTTACGATATGATCCAGCAGGCCCACTCGTGGGCCTATAACCTAAGAAAGAAGACAGAAGTGGAAAGACACAGGCAGGCAAATCTGCATTGCAGGAGTATTACAATAGCCAGGACATGGAAGCAAGCAGAAAGTCCATCAACAGATGAGTGGACAAAGAAGAACAGGGACCTGAACAGATGGAATATTAGCCAAGGAACAAAAGGAAACAATGCCATCAACAGCACCATCGGTGAGGCTAGAGTTCATCACGCACCTTGCAGTAAGTCACAGAGCGAAAGATACATAGCCTACGATATCACTTATAGGTGTTCCCTAAAAATTGATATCACTGAAGATATTTCCACAGAGAAAGGCAATCACAGATGCAATAAACAGATTTATGGTTCACCCATGGACAGGTGTGAGAATTGTGTACATTAGGAAATTGGGTTTAAGAGAGAGATACAAACACAGGTGAAATACAAAATCACCAAAGGCCTACGGAATACCAAGAGAAGAGTACTCAACATTGTGTCATAAGCTACATGGGAAAAGGATCCAAAGAAGACTAGATACATGTTTATGTGTAAAAGAGCCACATCTTTCACACCCACAACAAGCAAAACATTGTAATCAAACTTGCTGTGAGAAACAATAAACATTGAATTAAAAAACGAACAAGTCAGTCGTGAGGCACAAACATAAGGGGCTTTTTCCTGGCACAGTCCATTCTAATTGACAACCTAGAATACGACTTCCACGGAGGCTCTGTTGCCCGAGTAACCAGGTTTGGTAAAGGAGACCTGCTGCCGCCTTGTGGCCGTTTCTCAAAACAGCAGCTTTAAACCCAGTGCTAATGGTCACTTGATATTCAAAATCATTGCAGGCCTATAAATGACACCTGCCCTCAAAAACGATTCTTGGGTCGTCCATCGAGGAAAACAACTCAAAAGACGTGCACATTTCAAAACGACAATTTCAAGAGGCATATTTTGTGCACATTTTGTCTTCTCTTTCTTTCTTTCTCTTGTGATAAATAAAAGGGCATGGAAAAATGCTCAACATCAGGAATTAATAAAGCCATGCAAATCCAGTCGACAGAAACGTTCACCCACCGTCGTCAGAATGATCATCAGCCACAGAGTCTACAAAGAATAAATGCTCAAGGTGTTTTAGAGAACTCTGTGCCCTCTAGCGGCCGCTGGGACGTAACCTGGTAACAGCTAGTAGTGAGAACACCGTGGAGGTGCGTTGAAAGGTAAAAATTGAGCTAACCTGTAATCGGGTAGGCCCACTGATGGGCCTATCTCCCGAGTAGACCAAAATCAAAAAGACACAGGCTGGCCATCCTGCACTGCAGCAACATGTACCATAGCCAAGACTTGGAAGAAACCCAAATGTCCATCAACAGAACAATGCACCAAGAAGAAGGGGGCCCATGTGCACAATGGAACATGAGCCACGGAAGAGCATGCAACAGGTGCCTCTGGCACCACCGTAGAAGGATCTAGAGATACCCACCCAAAAGGAAGTACGAAAGAAACCGAAATAGAAATATCCTATGACATCACTTATAGCTGTTACTTCAACATTGATACCCATGAAGTCATTTCCAAGAGAAGGCCGTGCATAGATGCAGAAAACCAACTATGCTTAACCAAGTGGAAAGGTGTAAGGAATGTATGAATTTGGATATGGGGGTTTACAGACATGTACTGATACATATGAAATATATAATCACAAAATACCTAAGGAATACCAAGAGAGGTCGACTCAACACTCTGTAATAACCTACACGGGAAAGGATCCAAAGATGAATAGATTGACACATACATATGATGAACCAGATGCAGTACACCTAGAACACACACCACATTTTTATCCAATTGGCTGTGATACTAGATAACAATTAAATTTTAAAAAACACACAAGAAGTAAGGAGATATAAGCTCTTGGGGGTTTGCCCTGACACACTGCACTCTCATTTGCAGCCTACTAACACAATTTCCAGGAAGCCTCTGTTGCAGGAAAACCCAGAGTTGGAAATGGAGAAATGCTGCCGCCTTGTGGCCGTTTCCCGCAAGAGCGGCTTTAAACGGATAGCTATGGGTCACTTAACATTCACAAGGACTCCGGCCTCTAAAAGACACCTGCCCTCAAAAAAAAAAAAAAATGTCCTGAGCTCGGCAGTGGTGAAAAAAATTCAAAGCAGGCAAATGTGTCAAAGAGATAGTATGAAGAGGTAAGTTTTACTCACTCTTTATCAAAAAAGCAAAATGGAGAAAAGCTCAACCTCAGGAATGATCAGACTCCTCTAAGCTACAAAAAGCTTTCAGCTCACCCAAGTTAACTACCGTCAGCCAAAAGACTACAAACAATAAATGCTGAAGGGGTTTTAGAGAACTCTGTTCCCTCTGTCTGCGGAGGACATGTCTAGTTGTAACAGCCAATAATGAGAACAGAAAGGAGCTGCGTTTTCAATTAAAAATTGAGCCACCCTTCCATCCAGAACACCCACAGCCGAGCCTCTCACCTGAGAAGACGGGCTGCAAGAGCTGCACTCCACGAGTTTTCACAGTAGCCAAGACACCGAAGCAACCCAAATGTCCATCAACAGATGAATGGATAAGAAGAGCTGGTCCGTGGACACAGTGGACTATTAGCCATGGAAAACAAGGAAACACTGCTCTTTGAGGCACCCGAGATGAGCCTAGAGATCATCACAGAACATGAGTTAAGTCGGAAAGCAAAAGGCATACCGTATGACATCACCTATAGGCGTTATCTAACAGCTGACACAAATGAACATATTTCCACAAAGAAAGACACTCACACACTTAGAAAACAAACTAAGCTTAAGTAAAATGAAAGGTGGGGGGAATGGATAACTTAAGATTAGTGTCACCATATGTGTACAAATACGTATTAAATATATATATCAAACAGACCGACCATATAGCAAGGGAGGTCACCAGAACACTCTGCAATAATTTACATGGGAAGAGGATCTGTACAAGAATATATATATATATATATATAAAACGTACAAATGAACCAGATTCTGTACATATAGGACCAACAGTATTCTAATCATTACCCCGATTTAAACAAATTAAAAGAGCGAACAAGAAGTAATGTGACATACACTTCTGGGGTTTTTTCCTGGCACATTCCATTCTAATTGACAACCTGGGAACAGGACTTCCAGAAGGCTCTGCTGCCCTAGTAACCAGATGTGGGAATGTAGCAATGCTGACGCCTTGTGGCCGTTTCCCACAGCAGCAGCTTTAAAGTCAGTGCTAATGGTCACTCAATATTCACACCCATTGCAGGCTTGTAAATGACACCTGCCCTCCAAAACAAAATCCTGGGGTCGAAAATCGACCAAAAAAGTCCAAAGAGGGCAACCTTCCAAGAAGACAATTTCGAGAGGTTTATTGTACTCAGGGGGTTTTTTTTTTCTGTTTTTGTTTAACAGAATAAAAAAAGGCGTGGAAAAATGCTGAACCTTAGGAATTATTAGACACGAAAATACACGTTACAAAAACCTATCATGTCACACGACTCAGCATGGCCAGCAGCAAAACTTCTGCAAACAAGAAATGCTGACGGGGTGGTGAAGAAATGCGTACCCTCGGTTCTAAGTGGGACGTGGTAAGAGCCCCTAAGGAAAACACAGTGGAGTTGCCTGGAAAGGGTCAACATTGAGCGACCGTTCAATCAAGCATAGCCACTGCTGGGTCTATCACCTGAGAGGATGAGAATCAAAAAGACACGGGCTGGCAATCCTGCAATCCAGCAATGTTTACCATAGCCAACACTTGGAAGCAATGAAAATGCCCAGCCACAGAGGAATGCAGAAAGGAGCAGTGGTCCATGGACACAATGGAAGAGTACTCCAGTGAAAAGTAGAAATTCCATTTTAAAAACAGATATAAGTAAGGAGACATCAGCTTTGGGGGGTTTCTCCAGACACATCCCACCGTCATTGATAACCAAGGAACACCACTGGCAGGAAGGCCTGTTTCACTAGTTACCAGAGTGGGAAACGCAGAAATGCTGCAGCCCTGTGGCCGTTACCTGCAACGGCAGCTTGAAAACCCGTGCTAATGGTCACTTCGTGTGCACAAGTCCTGGAGGGCTGTCAATGAAACCTGCCCTCAAAATGTCTTGAGGGAGGTAGTGGCCAAAATATTTCAAAAGGCGGCACATACGTCAAGAAAAGAATGTGATGAGGTAAGCTACACACACACAGTTTGAAGAAAAAAAGGGCATCCCTGAAAGCTCAATTTCAAGGCTTTATGAGACGCATGCAAATCCAACCACAGAGGTATCGGCTCACACCAGTCAGAAGAACCATCAGCAACAAGACTACCAACAATTCATGCTGAAGGGGTTGTGGAGAAGTGCATACCCTCTAGGTTAAGTGGGACTTTGCCGCCAGCCGCGGCGGGTCCTCAAAGTGTAGCAACAACCGACGAGAGGGGGTAGGGAACTGAACGCACCAAGGTATGGGATCAGAAGGGCACAAGCAACTGACGCTTGCAAGGCAAGTTTAATAACAAAGCCTAGCCGTATATATACCCCTAAAGCAGGGACTTTGCTTCGTCACGCCTTATCGGCATCAGCTGGTTGGTTGGCTTCTCGGCTTAGTCACACCTTATCAGCATCAGCTGGTTGGTTGGCTGCTCGGCTTCTCCCTCAAAGGCACCAATTTCCCCTCCAGGGTTGCTTTTCCTAGCTTTAGGGAACAACCAGGGACTCCCAGTAACTGAGCAGGTCCCTGGAGCGATTTGGCCAAAGGCCATCTCCTTTTGTATGTTCATACCATAAAGTCCAGGATGCATACCAAGGAGAGTACAGTCGGGCCCTGAGGCTTAGGAGGGTCTTAGTGGCGCCTTCCTCAGAGGGCAATGCTCGCCACAGGACTTCACCTGGTAAGAGGCACTAATGGGAACAGAATGGAGGTGCCTTTACAAGGTAAACACTGAGTTACGATATGATCCAGCAGGCCCACTCCTGGGCCTATAACCTAAGAAAGAAGACAGAAGTGGAAAGACACAGGCAGGCAAATCTGCATTGCAGGAGTATTACAATAGCCAGGACATGGAAGCAAGCAGAAAGTCCATCAACAGATGAGTGGACAAAGAAGAACAGGGACCTGAACAGATGGAATATTAGCCAAGGAACAAAAGGAAACAATGCCATCAACAGCACCATCGGTGAGGCTAGAGTTCATCACGCACCTTGCAGTAAGTCACAGAGCGAAAGATACATAGCCTACGATATCACTTATAGGTGTTCCCTAAAAATTGATATCACTGAAGATATTTCCACAGAGAAAGGCAATCACAGATGCAATAAACAGATTTATGGTTCACCCATGGACAGGTGTGAGAATTGTGTACATTAGGAAATTGGGTTTAAGAGAGGGATACAAACACAGGTGAAATACAAAATCACCAAAGGCCTACGGAATACCAAGAGAAGAGTACTCAACATTGTGTCATAAGCTACATGGGAAAAGGATCCAAAGAAGACTAGATACATGTTTATGTGTAAAAGAGCCACATCTTTCACACCCACAACAAGCAAAACATTGTAATCAAACTTGCTGTGAGAAACAATAAACATTGAATTAAAAAACGAACAAGTCAGTCGTGAGGCACAAACATAAGGGGCTTTTTCCTGGCACAGTCCATTCTAATTGACAACCGAGAATACGACTTCCACGGAGGCTCTGTTGCCCGAGTAACCAGGTTTGGTAAAGGAGACCTGCTGCCGCCTTGTGGCCGTTTCTCAAAACAGCAGCTTTAAACCCAGTGCTAATGGTCACTTGATATTCAAAATCATTGCAGGCCTATAAATGACACCTGCCCTCAAAAACGATTCTTGGGTCGTCCATCGAGGAAAACAACTCAAAAGACGTGCACATTTCAAAACGACAATTTCAAGAGGCATATTTTGTGCACATTTTGTCTTCTCTTTCTTTCTTTCTCTTGTGATAAATAAAAGGGCATGGAAAAATGCTCAACATCAGGAATTAATAAAGCCATGCAAATCCAGTCGACAGAAACGTTCACCCACCGTCGTCAGAATGATCATCAGCCACAGAGTCTACAAAGAATAAATGCTCAAGGTGTTTTAGAGAACTCTGTGCCCTCTAGCGGCCGCTGGGACGTAACCTGGTAACAGCTAGTAGTGAGAACACCGTGGAGGTGCGTTGAAAGGTAAAAATTGAGCTAACCTGTAATCGGGTAGGCCCACTGATGGGCCTATCTCCCGAGTAGACCAAAATCAAAAAGACACAGGCTGGCCATCCTGCACTGCAGCAACATGTACCATCGCCAAGACTTGGAAGAAACCCAAATGTCCATCAACAGAACAATGCACCAAGAAGAAGGGGGCCCATGTGCACAATGGAACATGAGCCACGGAAGAGCATGCAACAGTGCCGCTGGCACCACCGTAGAAGGATCTAGAGATACCCACCCAAAAGGAAGTACGAAAGAAACCGAAATAGAAATATCCTATGACATCACTTATAGCTGTTACTTCAACATTGATACCCATGAAGTCATTTCCAAGAGAAGGCCGTGCATAGATGCAGAAAACCAACTATGCTTAACCAAGTGGAAAGGTGTAAGGAATGTATGAATTTGGATATGGGGGTTTACAGACATGTACTGATACATATGAAATATATAATCACAAAATACCTAAGGAATACCAAGAGAGGTCGACTCAACACTCTGTAATAACCTACACGGGAAAGGATCCAAAGATGAATAGATTGACACATACATATGATGAACCAGATGCAGTACACCTAGAACACACACCACATTTTTATCCAATTGGCTGTGATACTAGATAACAATTAAATTTTAAAAAACACACAAGAAGTAAGGAGATATAAGCTCTTGGGGGTTTGCCCTGACACACTGCACTCTCATTTGCAGCCTACTAACACAATTTCCAGGAAGCCTCTGTTGCAGGAAAACCCAGAGTTGGAAATGGAGAAATGCTGCCGCCTTGTGGCCGTTTCCCGCAAGAGCGGCTTTAAACGGATAGCTATGGGTCACTTAACATTCACAAGGACTCCGGCCTCTAAAAGACACCTGCCCTCAAAAAAAAAAAAAAATGTCCTGAGCTCGGCAGTGGTGAAAAAAATTCAAAGCAGGCAAATGTGTCAAAGAGATAGTATGAAGAGGTAAGTTTTACTCACTCTTTATCAAAAAAGCAAAATGGAGAAAAGCTCAACCTCAGGAATGATCAGACTCCTCTAAGCTACAAAAAGCTTTCAGCTCACCCAAGTTAACTACCGTCAGCCAAAAGACTACAAACAATAAATGCTGAAGGGGTTTTAGAGAACTCTGTTCCCTCTGTCTGCGGAGGACATGTCTAGTTGTAACAGCCAATAATGAGAACAGAAAGGAGCTGCGTTTTCAATTAAAAATTGAGCCACCCTTCCATCCAGAACACCCACAGCCGAGGCTCTCACCTGAGAAGACTGGCTGCAAGAGCTGCACTCCACGAGTTTTCACAGTAGCCAAGACACCGAAGCAACCCAAATGTCCATCAACAGATGAATGGATAAGAAGAGCTGGTCCGTGGACACAGTGGACTATTAGCCATGGAAAACAAGGAAACACTGCTCTTTGAGGCACCCGAGATGAGCCTAGAGATCATCACAGAACATGAGTTAAGTCGGAAAGCAAAAGGCATACCGTATGACATCACCTATAGGCGTTATCTAACAGCTGACACAAATGAACATATTTCCACAAAGAAAGACACTCACACACTTAGAAAACAAACTAAGCTTAAGTAAAATGAAAGGTGGGGGGAATGGATAAATTAAGATTAGTGTCACCATATGTGTACAAATACGTATTAAATATATATATCAAACAGACCGACCATATAGCAAGGGAGGTCACCAGAACACTCTGCAATAATTTACATGGGAAGAGGATCTGTACAAGAATATATATATATATATATAAAACGTACAAATGAACCAGATTCTGTACATATAGGACCAACAGTATTCTAATCATTACCCCGATTTAAACAAATTAAAAGAGCGAACAAGAAGTAATGTGACATACACTTCTGGGGTTTTTTCCTGGCACATTCCATTCTAATTGACAACCTGGGAACAGGACTTCCAGAAGGCTCTGCTGCCCTAGTAACCAGATGTGGGAATGTAGCAATGCTGACGCCTTGTGGCCGTTTCCCACAGCAGCAGCTTTAAAGTCAGTGCTAATGGTCACTCAATATTCACACCCATTGCAGGCTTGTAAATGACACCTGCCCTCCAAAACAAAATCCTGGGGTCGAAAATCGACCAAAAAAGTCGAAAGAGGGCAACCTTCCAAGAAGACAATTTCGAGAGGTTTATTGTACTCACGGTTTTTTTTTTTCTGTTTTTGTTTAACAGAATAAAAAAAGGCGTGGAAGAATGCTGAACCTTAGGAATTATTAGACACGAAAATACACGTTACAAAAACCTATCATGTCACACGACTCAGCATGGCCAGCAGCAAAACTTCTGCAAACAAGAAATGCTGACGGGGTGGTGAAGAAATGCGTACCCTCGGTTCTAAGTGGGACGTGGTAAGAGCCCCTAAGGAAAACACAGTGGAGTTGCCTGGAAAGGGTCAACATTGAGCGACCGTTCAATCAAGCATAGCCACTGCTGGGTCTATCACCTGAGAGGATGAGAATCAAAAAGACACGGGCTGGCAATCCTGCAATCCAGCAATGTTTACCATAGCCAACACTTGGAAGCAATGAAAATGCCCAGCCACAGAGGAATGCAGAAAGGAGCAGTGGTCCATGGACACAATGGAAGAGTACTCCTGTGAAAAGTAGAAATTCCATTTTAAAAACAGATATAAGTAAGGAGACATCAGCTTTGGGGGTTTTCTCCAGACACATCCCACCGTCATTGATAACCGAGGAAAACCACTGGCAGGAAGGTCTGTTTCACTAGTTACCAGAGTGGGCAACGCAGAAATGCTGCAGCCCTCTGGCCTTTACGTGCAACGGCAGCTTGAAAACCCATGCTAATGGTCACTTCGTGTGCACAAGTCCTGGAGGGCTGTCAATGAAACCTGCCCTCAAAATGTCTTGAGGGAGGTAGTGGCCAAAATATTTCAAAAGGCGGCACATAGTTCAAGAAAAGAATGTGATGAGGTAAGCTACACACACAGTTTGAAGAAAAAAAGGGCATCCCTGAAAGCTCAATTTCAAGGCTTTATGAGACGCATGCAAATCCAACCACAGAGGTATCGGCTCACACCAGTCAGAAGAACCATCAGCAACAAGACTACCAACAATTCATGCTGAAGGGGTTGTGGAGAAGTGCATACCCTCTAGGTTAAGTGGGACTTTGCCGCCAGCCGCGGCGGGTCCTCAAAGTGTAGCAACAACCGACGAGAGGGGGTAGGGAACTGAACGCACCAAGGTATGGGATCAGAAGGGCACAAGCAACTGACGCTTGCAAGGCAAGTTTAATAACAAAGCCTAGCCGTATATATACCCCTAAAGCAGGGACTTTGCTTCGTCACGCCTTATCGGCATCAGCTGGTTGGTTGGCTTCTCGGCTTAGTCACACCTTAAGAGCATCAGCTGGTTGGTTGGCTGCTCGGCTTCTCCCTCAAAGGCACCAATTTCCCCTCCAGGGTTGCTTTTCCTAGCTTTAGGGAACAACCAGGGACTCCCAGTAACTGAGCAGGTCCCTGGAGCGATTTGGCCAAAGGCCATCTCCTTTTGTATGTTCATACCATAAAGTCCAGGATGCATACCAAGGAGAGTACAGTCGGGCCCTGAGGCTTAGGAGGGTCTCAGTGGCGCCTTCCTCAGAGGGCAGTGCTCGCCACAGGACTTCACCTGGTAAGAGGCACTAATGGGAACAGAATGGAGGTGCCTTTACAAGGTAAACACTGAGTTACGATATGATCCAGCAGGCCCACTCCTGGGCCTATAACCTAAGAACGAAGACAGAAGTGGAAAGACACAGGCAGGCAAATCTGCATTGCAGGAGTATTACAATAGCCAGGACATGGAAGCAAGCAGAAAGTCCATCAACAGATGAGTGGACAAAGAAGAACAGGGACCTGAGCAGATGGAATATTAGCCAAGGAACAAAAGGAAACAATGCCATCAACAGCACCATCGGTGAGGCTAGAGTTCATCACGCACCTTGCAGTAAGTCACAGAGCGAAAGATACATAGCCTACGATATCACTTATAGGTGTTCCCTGAAAATTGATATCACTGAAGATATTTCCACAGAGAAAGGCAATCACAGATGCAATAAACAGATTTATGGTTCACCCATGGACAGGTGTGAGAATTGTGTACATTAGGAAATTGGGTTTAAGAGCGAGATACAAACACAGGTGAAATACAAAATCACCAAAGGCCTACGGAATACCAAGAGAAGAGTACTCAACATTGTGTCATAAGCTACATGGGAAAAGGATCCAAAGAAGACTAGATACGTGTTTATGTGTAAAAGAGCCACATCTTTCACACCTACAACAAGCAAAACATTGTAATCAAACTTGCTGTGAGAAAAAATAAACATTGAATTAAAAAACGAACAGGTCAGTCGTGAGACACAAACTTAAGGGGCTTTTTCCTGGCACAGTCCATTCTAATTGACAACCGAGAATACGACTTCCACGGAGGCTCTGTTGCCCGAGTAACCAGGTTTGGTAAAGGAGACCTGCTGCCGCCTTGTGGCCGTTTCTCAAAACAGCAGCTTTAAACCCAGTGCTAATGGTCACTTGATATTCAAAATCATTGCAGGCCTATAAATGACACCTGCCCTCAAAAACAATTCTTGGGTCGTACATCGAGGAAAAAAACTCAAAAGACGTGCACACTTCAAAACGACAATTTCAAGAGGCATATTTTGCGCACATTTTGTCATCTCTTTCTTTCTTTCTCTTGTGATAAATAAAAGGGCATGGAAAAATGCTCAACATCAGGAATTAATAAAGCCATGCAAATGCAGTCGACAAAAACGTTCACCCACCGTCGTCAGAATGATCATCAGCCACAGAGTCTACAAAGAATAAATGCTCAAGGTGTTTTAGAGAACTCTGTGCCCTCTAGCTGCCGCTGGGACGTAACCTGGGAACAGCTAGTAGTGAGAACACCGTGAGGTGCGTTGAAAGGTAAAAATTGAGCTAACTGATGGGCCTATCTCCCGAGTAGGCCAAAATCAAAAAGACACAGCTGGCCGTCCTGCACTGCAGCAACATGTACCATCGCCAAGACTTGGAAGAAACCCAAATGTCCATCAACAGAACAATGCACCAAGAAGAAGGGGGCCCATGTGCACAATGGAACATGAGCCACCGAAAAGCATGCAACAGTGCCGCTGGCACCACCGTAGAAGGATCTAGAGATACCCACCCAAAAGGAAGTACGAAAGAAACCGAAATAGAAATATCCTATGACATCACTTATAGCTGTTACTTCAACATTGATACCCATGAAGTCATTTCCAAGAGAAGGCCGTGCATAGATGCAGAAAACCAACTATGCTTAACCAAGTGGAAAGGTGTAAGGAATGTATGAATTTGGATATGGGGGTTTACAGACATGTACTGATACATATGAAATATATAATCACAAAATACCTAAGGAATACCAGGAGAGGTCGACTCAACACTCTGTAATAACCTACACGGGAAAGGATCCAAAGATGAATAGATTGACACATACATATGATGAACCAGATGCAGTACACCTAGAACACACACCACATTTTTATCCAATTGGCTGTGATACTAGATAACAATTAAATTTTAAAAAACACACAAGAAGTAAGGAGATATAAGCTCTTGGGGGTTTGCCCTGACACACTGCACTCTCATTTGCAGCCTACTAACACAATTTCCAGGAAGCCTCTGTTGCAGGAAAACCCAGAGTTGGAAATGGAGAAATGCTGCCGCCTTGTGGCCGTTTCCCGCAAGAGCGGCTTCAAACGCATAGCTATGGGTCACTTAACATTCATAAGGACTCAGGCCTCTAAAAGACACCTGCCCTCAAAAAAAAAAATGTCCTGAGCTCGGCCGTGGCCAAAAAAATTCAAAGCAGGCAAATGTGTCAAAGAGATAGTATGATAGAGGTAAGTTTTACTCACTCTTTATCAAAAAAAGGAAAATGGAGAAAAGCTCAACATCAGGAATCATCAGACTCCTC
>NW_026711657.1:0-104419 GCF_026419965.1 Kogia breviceps | reverse complement strand
CCACTTGGAGACTCGGCGCCTTTCCATGCCTCTTTCGTACCGTCTGCAATTTGTCCGCAGGATGAACTGCAAGAGGGGGAACCAATGAGAGACTCGCTGGAGGTGTTTGGTCGGGCACATGTCACTCTCATTTCCCATCACGAAGAAGAATTCACCAGCGGTTCAGCCTGCCACCGCGGATCGACAATAGGGCGTGAAGCCATCCAGCCGTGTTGCGTCCCACTCACAAAAAAGCGACTTGGGAAATGGAGCTCAGGGGCCCTGCACTTCCCAAACCTGCAGAGTTCTAAACGATAACTATCGCCCCAAAATATATTGAGGTCAGGCTACGAAGAGGCGCTGAACGCAAGGCAGAACTGCAGGAAACGGATGTCAACGGGTACATCGGAATGGCCCCGATAGCACATGAAAAGCGCCAGAACGTGGACAATGATGCGGTTGGCCAAAAAGGGCGTATGCGTTTTTTCCTGAATATATTCAGGAAAAAACGCATACGCCCTTTTGGCCAACCAAGCAACCTGGGAGAGCAAATCAGCACTACAAAGAAATCTCTCGCCCCCCCCCGGGGCAAAAGGGCCAGGCGAAAAAAGTCTAAAAACCAGAAAGTCAGGACAGCCCACGGAGTCAAGGGAGCCTTGTTAAGCTGATGGGCGGGATGTCAATGGCCAACAGCCAATCTTCACAAGTGTATCCTCTTTCCCAAACCATGTAAAACACAGAACCACAGAGCATAGGGCACTTCCACACATGGGCGTTGACCTTGGGAAAATGAAAAAATCAACCAGACACAGGGACCCCAAAGTTGAGGGCTGCTGTCTTGACAAGAACCTCCACTCCGGTACACGTTTCATATCCCAGGAAAGAGCCAAGTGGACAAAGACGAGTGGACAAGTGGACAAAGACAAGTGGACAAGTGGACAAGTGGTGCTACGTAGGTCCAATGGAGTGTCACTCAGTCATGAAATCCACGTCATGAGGCTGGTAGCAGCATCCTGAGTGGATTTAGGTACGATCATCCTCAGTGAAATAAGTCCCACAAAAAAAGAAACTTATGATATCACTTATCGAGGGAATGTAAAAATCGCTCCCCATGAACGGAATCCCCAAACAGAACAGAGTCACGCTTTTAGAAAACACACTTATGCCTGCTTCAGGGGAAAGGTGAGGTGGGGTGACGCATAAAACTCGAGTTTGAAATGAGCACAGATACCCTTCCGAAAACCGAATATGGAATGGACACGACCTACTCCTTGCTCAATCAACTGGACTCACCAGACCCTGTTCATCGCACAAGTATCTATCCGACTAGTAAGCATCTTAAAAGCTAAGTCTTGATATCTCTGTGTAAGTGCATCAAGGGTGTGTAAAGCGGCCTAAAACCAGCAGGGAAAATCAGCTCAGACCCATTCTGAGGATACATTTCCAACATAAAGAAGAAACAAGCAGGGCAAAACAGAGAGAAATTCTTCCAAAATGCGTTCAGGGACTGGCATGCAACCAGGATTGACCACATCTACAGCCCCAGCGGCAGAAGACATAAGGCTGGACACTCTTGGGGCTGAGACGATTGGTGAGGTTGGGAAAGCAAATGCAGACCCTTGAAAGGAATCCTGCGTGCTCCCCATTCCATGGCTCCCAACTCTCCAGGTTCAACGCAATCTTCCGACAGCGAAAGCACTCATTGGAAACCCAGCGGATGCTACACCGTGGGATCGGGAAAGCTTTCTGAAACTCACCTCAGTTTTCCTCTCCTGGTGCTCGTGTTCTCCATTCAGGCCCCCTTACTAACAATCTCCCCACTTGGAGACTCGGCGCCTTTCCATGCCTCTTTCGTACCGTCTGCAATTTGTCCGCAGGATGAACTGCAAGAGGGGGAACCAATGAGAGACTCGCTGGAGGTGTTTGGTCGGGCACATGTCACTCTCATTTCCCATCACGAAGAAGAATTCACCAGCGGTTCAGCCTGCCACCGCGGATCGACAATAGGGCGTGAAGCCATCCAGCCGTGTTGCGTCCCACTCACAAAAAAGCGACTTGGGAAATGGAGCTCAGGGGCCCTGCACTTCCCAAACCTGCAGAGTTCTAAACGATAACTATCGCCCCAAAATATATTGAGGTCAGGCTACGAAGAGGCGCTGAACGCAAGGCAGAACTGCAGGAAACGGATGTCAACGGGTACATCGGAATGGCCCCGATAGCACATGAAAAGCGCCAGAACGTGGACAATGATGCGGTTGGCCAAAAAGGGCGTATGCGTTTTTTCCTGAATATATTCAGGAAAAAACGCATACGCCCTTTTTGGCCAACCAAGCAACCTGGGAGAGCAAATCAGCACTACAAAGAAATCTCTCGCCCCCCCCCGGGGCAAAAGGGCCAGGCGAAAAAAGTCTAAAAACCAGAAAGGCAGGACAGCCCACGGAGTCAAGGGAGCCTTGTTAAGCTGATGGGCGGGATGTCAATGGCCAACAGCCAATCTTCACAAGTGTATCCTCTTTCCCAAACCATGTAAAACACAGAACCACAGAGCATAGGGCACTTCCACACATGGGCGTTGACCTTGGGAAAATGAAAAAATCAACCAGACACAGGGACCCCAAAGTTGAGGGCTGCTGTCTTGACAAGAACCTCCACTCCGGTACACGTTTCATATCCCAGGAAAGAGCCAAGTGGACAAAGACGAGTGGACAAGTGGACAAAGACAAGTGGACAAGTGGACAAGTGGTGCTACGTAGGTCCAATGGAGTGTCACTCAGCCATGAAATCCACGTCATGAGGCTGGTAGCAGCATCCTGAGTGGATTTAGGTACGATCATCCTCAGTGAAATAAGTCCCACAAAAAAAGAAACTTATGATATCACTTATCGAGGGAATGTAAAAATCGCTCCCCATGAATGGAATCCCCAAACAGAACAGAGTCACGCTTTTAGAAAACACACTTATGCCTGCTTCAGGGGAAAGGTGAGGTGCGGTGACGCATAAAACTCGAGTTTGAAATGAGCACAGATACCCTTCCGAAAACCGAATATGGAATGGACACGACCTACTCCTTGCTCAATCAACTGGACTCACCAGACCCTGTTCATTGCACAAGTATCTATCCGACTAGTAAGCATCTTAAAAGCTAAGTCTTGATATCTCTGTGTAAGTGCATCAAGTGTGTGTAAAGCGGCCTAAAACCAGCAGGGAAAATCAGCTCAGACCCATTCTGAGGATACATTTCCAACACAAAGAAGAAACAAGCAGGGCAAAACAGAGAGAAATTCTTCCAAAATGCGTTCAGGGACTGGCATGCAACCAGGATTGACCACATCTACAGCCCCAGCGGCAGAAGACATAAGGCTGGACACTCTTGGGGCTGAGACGATTGGTGAGGTTGGGAAAGCAAATGCAGACCCTTGAAAGGAATCCTGCGTGCTCCCCATTCCATGGCTCCCAACTCTCCAGGTTCAACGCAATCTTCCGACAGCGAAAGCACTCATTGGAAACCCAGCGGATGCTACACCGTGGGATCGGGAAAGCTTTCTGAAACTCACCTCAGTTTTCCTCTCCTGGTGCTCGTGTTCTCCATTCAGGCCCCCTTACTAACAATCTCCCCACTTGGAGACTCGGCGCCTTTCCATGCCTCTTTCGTACCGTCTGCAATTTGTCCGCAGGATGAACTGCAAGAGGGGGAACCAATGAGAGACTCGCTGGAGGTGTTTGGTCGGGCACATGTCACTCTCATTTCCCATCACGAAGAAGAATTCACCAGCGGTTCAGCCTGCAACCGCGGATCGACAATAGGGCGTGAAGCCATCCAGCCGTGTTGCGTCCCACTCACAAAAAAGCGACTTGGGAAATGGAGCTCAGGGGCCCTGCACTTCCCAAACCTGCAGAGTTCTAAACGATAACTATCGCCCCAAAATATATTGAGGTCAGGCTACGAAGAGGCGCTGAACGCAAGGCAGAACTGCAGGAAACGGATGTCAACGGGTACATCGGAATGGCCCCGATAGCACATGAAAAGCGCCAGAACGTGGACAATGATGCGGTTGGCCAAAAAGGGCGTATGCGTTTTTTCCTGAATATATTCAGGAAAAAACGCATACGCCCTTTTTGGCCAACCAAGCAACCTGGGAGAGCAAATCAGCACTACAAAGAAATCTCTCGCCCCCCCCCCGGGGCAAAAGGGCCAGGCGAAAAAAGTCTAAAAACCAGAAAGGCAGGACAGCCCACGGAGTCAAGGGAGCCTTGTTAAGCTGATGGGCGGGATGTCAATGGCCAACAGCCAATCTTCACAAGTGTATCCTCTTTCCCAAACCATGTAAAACACAGAACCACAGAGCATAGGGCACTTCCACACATGGGCGTTGACCTTGGGAAAATGAAAAAATCAACCAGACACAGGGACCCCAAAGTTGAGGGCTGCTGTCTTGACAAGAACCTCCACTCCGGTACACGTTTCATATCCCAGGAAAGAGCCAAGTGGACAAAGACGAGTGGACAAGTGGACAAAGACAAGTGGACAAGTGGACAAGTGGTGCTACGTAGGTCCAATGGAGTGTCACTCAGCCATGAAATCCACGTCATGAGGCTGGTAGCAGCATCCTGAGTGGATTTAGGTACGATCATCCTCAGTGAAATAAGTCCCACAAAAAAAGAAACTTATGATATCACTTATCGAGGGAATGTAAAAATCGCTCCCCATGAACGGAATCCCCAAACAGAACAGAGTCACGCTTTTAGAAAACACACTTATGCCTGCTTCAGGGGAAAGGTGAGGTGCGGTGACGCATAAAACTCGAGTTTGAAATGAGCACAGATACCCTTCCGAAAACCGAATATGGAATGGACACGACCTACTCCTTGCTCAATCAACTGGACTCACCAGACCCTGTTCATCGCACAAGTATCTATCCGACTAGTAAGCATCTTAAAAGCTAAGTCTTGATATCTCTGTGTAAGTGCATCAAGTGTGTGTAAAGCGGCCTAAAACCAGCAGGGAAAATCAGCTCAGACCCATTCTGAGGATACATTTCCAACACAAAGAAGAAACAAGCAGGGCAAAACAGAGAGAAATTCTTCCAAAATGCGTTCAGGGACTGGCATGCAACCAGGATTGACCACATCTACAGCCCCAGCGGCAGAAGACATAAGGCTGGACACTCTTGGGGCTGAGACGATTGGTGAGGTTGGGAAAGCAAATGCAGACCCTTGAAAGGAATCCTGCGTGCTCCCCATTCCATGGCTCCCAACTCTCCAGGTTCAACGCAATCTTCCGACAGCGAAAGCACTCATTGGAAACCCAGCGGATGCTACACCGTGGGATCGGGAAAGCTTTCTGAAACTCACCTCAGTTTTCCTCTCCTGGTGCTCGTGTTCTCCATTCAGGCCCCCTTACTAACAATCTCCCCACTTGGAGACTCGGCGCCTTTCCATGCCTCTTTCGTACCGTCTGCAATTTGTCCGCAGGATGAACTGCAAGAGGGGGAACCAATGAGAGACTCGCTGGAGGTGTTTGGTCGGGCACATGTCACTCTCATTTCCCATCACGAAGAAGAATTCACCAGCGGTTCAGCCTGCCACCGCGGATCGACAATAGGGCGTGAAGCCATCCAGCCGTGTTGCGTCCCACTCACAAAAAAGCGACTTGGGAAATGGAGCTCAGGGGCCCTGCACTTCCCAAACCTGCAGAGTTCTAAACGATAACTATCGCCCCAAAATATATTGAGCGCAGGCTACGAAGAGGCGCTGAACGCAAGGCAGAACTGCAGGAAACGGATGTCAACGGGTACATCGGAATGCCCCCGATAGCACATGAAAAGCGCCAGAACGTGGACAATGATGCGGTTGGCCAAAAAGGGCGTATTCAGGAAAAAACGCATACGCCCTTTTTGGCCAACCAAGCAACCTGGGAGAGCAAATCAGCACTACAAAGAAATCTCTCGCCCCCCCTCGGGGGCAAAAGGGCCAGGCGAAAAAAGTCTAAAAACCAGAAAGGCAGGACAGCCCACGGAGTCAAGGGAGCCTTGTTAAGCTGATGGGCGGGATGTCAATGGCCAACAGCCAATCTTCACAAGTGTATCCTCTTTCCCAAACCATGTAAAACACAGAACCACAGAGCATAGGGCACTTCCACACATGGGCGTTGACCTTGGGAAAATGAAAAAATCAACCAGACACAGGGACCCCAAAGTTGAGGGCTGCTGTCTTGACAAGAACCTCCACTCCGGTACACGTTTCATATCCCAGGAAAGAGCCAAGTGGACAAAGACGAGTGGACAAGTGGACAAAGACAAGTGGACAAGTGGACAAGTGGTGCTACGTAGGTCCAATGGAGTGTCACTCAGCCATGAAATCCACGTCATGAGGCTGGTAGCAGCATCCTGAGTGGATTTAGGTACGATCATCCTCAGTGAAATAAGTCCCACAAAAAAAGAAACTTATGATATCACTTATCGAGGGAATGTAAAAATCGCTCCCCATGAACGGAATCCCCAAACAGAACAGAGTCACGCTTTTAGAAAACACACTTATGCCTGCTTCAGGGGAAAGGTGAGGTGCGGTGACGCATAAAACTCGAGTTTGAAATGAGCACAGATACCCTTCCGTAAACCGAATATGGAATGGACACGACCTACTCCTTGCTCAATCAACTGGACTCACCAGACCCTGTTCATCGCACAAGTATCTATCCGACTAGTAAGCATCTTAAAAGCTAAGTCTTGATATCTCTGTGTAAGTGCATCAAGTGTGTGTAAAGCGGCCTAAAACCAGCAGGGAAAATCAGCTCAGACCCATTCTGAGGATACATTTCCAACATAAAGAAGAAACAAGCAGGGCAAAACAGAGAGAAATTCTTCCAAAATGCGTTCAGGGACTGGCATGCAACCAGGATTGACCACATCTACAGCCCCAGCGGCAGAAGACATAAGGCTGGACACTCTTGGGGCTGAGACGATTGGTGAGGTTGGGAAAGCAAATGCAGACCCTTGAAAGGAATCCTGCGTGCTCCCCATTCCATGGCTCCCAACTCTCCAGGTTCAACGCAATCTTCCGACAGCGAAAGCACTCATTGGAAACCCAGCGGATGCTACACCGTGGGATCGGGAAAGCTTTCTGAAACTCACCTCAGTTTTCCTCTCCTGGTGCTCGTGTTCTCCATTCAGGCCCCCTTACTAACAATCTCCCCACTTGGAGACTCGGCGCCTTTCCATGCCTCTTTCGTACCGTCTGCAATTTGTCCGCAGGATGAACTGCAAGAGGGGGAACCAATGAGAGACTCGCTGGAGGTGTTTGGTCGGGCACATGTCACTCTCATTTCCCATCACGAAGAAGAATTCACCAGAGGTTCAGCCTGCCACCGGATCGACAATAGGGCGTGAAGCCATCCAGCCGTGTTGCGTCCCACTCACAAAAAAGCGACTTGGGAAATGGAGCTCAGGGGCCCTGCACTTCCCAAACCTGCAGAGTTCTAAACGATAACTATCGCCCCAAAATATATTGAGGTCAGGCTACGAAGAGGCGCTGAACGCAAGGCAGAACTGCAGGAAACGGATGTCAACGGGTACATCGGAATGGCCCCGATAGCACATGAAAAGCGCCAGAACGTGGACAATGATGCGGTTGGCCAAAAAGGGCGTATGCGTTTTTTCCTGAATATATTCAGGAAAAAACGCATACGCCCTTTTTGGCCAACCAAGCAACCTGGGAGAGCAAATCAGCACTACAAAGAAATCTCTCGCCCCCCCCCCGGGGCAAAAGGGCCAGGCGAAAAAAGTCTAAAAACCAGAAAGGCAGGACAGCCCACGGAGTCAAGGGAGCCTTGTTAAGCTGATGGGCGGGATGTCAATGGCCAACAGCCAATCTTCACAAGTGTATCCTCTTTCCCAAACCATGTAAAACACAGAACCACAGAGCATAGGGCACTTCCACACATGGGCGTTGACCTTGGGAAAATGAAAAAATCAACCAGACACAGGGACCCCAAAGTTGAGGGCTGCTGTCTTGACAAGAACCTCCACTCCGGTACACGTTTCATATCCCAGGAAAGAGCCAAGTGGACAAAGACGAGTGGACAAGTGGACAAAGACAAGTGGACAAGTGGACAAGTGGTGCTACGTAGGTCCAATGGAGTGTCACTCAGCCATGAAATCCACGTCATGAGGCTGGTAGCAGCATCCTGAGTGGATTTAGGTACGATCATCCTCAGTGAAATAAGTCCCACAAAAAAAGAAACTTATGATATCACTTATCGAGGGAATGTAAAAATCGCTCCCCATGAACGGAATCCCCAAACAGAACAGAGTCACGCTTTTAGAAAACACACTTATGCCTGCTTCAGGGGAAAGGTGAGGTGCGGTGACGCATAAAACTCGAGTTTGAAATGAGCACAGATACCCTTCCGAAAACCGAATATGGAATGGACACGACCTACTCCTTGCTCAATCAACTGGACTCACCAGACCCTGTTCATCGCACAAGTATCTATCCGACTAGTAAGCATCTTAAAAGCTAAGTCTTGATATCTCTGTGTAAGTGCATCAAGTGTGTGTAAAGCGGCCTAAAACCAGCAGGGAAAATCAGCTCAGACCCATTCTGAGGATACATTTCCAACATAAAGAAGAAACAAGCAGGGCAAAACAGAGAGAAATTCTTCCAAAATGCGTTCAGGGACTGGCATGCAACCAGGATTGACCACATCTACAGCCCCAGCGGCAGAAGACATAAGGCTGGACACTCTTGGGGCTGAGACGATTGGTGAGGTTGGGAAAGCAAATGCAGACCCTTGAAAGGAATCCTGCGTGCTCCCCATTCCATGGGTCCCAACTCTCCAGGTTCAACGCAATCTTCCGACAGCGAAAGCACTCATTGGAAACCCAGCGGATGCTACACCGTGGGATCGGGAAAGCTTTCTGAAACTCACCTCAGTTTTCCTCTCCTGGTGCTCGTGTTCTCCATTCAGGCCCCCTTACTAACAATCTCCCCACTTGGAGACTCGGCGCCTTTCCATGCCTCTTTCGTACCGTCTGCAATTTGTCCGCAGGATGAACTGCAAGAGGGGGAACCAATGAGAGACTCGCTGGAGGTGTTTGGTCGGGCACATGTCACTCTCATTTCCCATCACGAAGAAGAATTCACCAGCGGTTCAGCCTGCAACCGCGGATCGACAATAGGGCGTGAAGCCATCCAGCCGTGTTGCGTCCCACTCACAAAAAAGCGACTTGGGAAATGGAGCTCAGGGGCCCTGCACTTCCCAAACCTGCAGAGTTCTAAACGATAACTATCGCCCCAAAATATATTGAGGTCAGGCTACGAAGAGGCGCTGAACGCAAGGCAGAACTGCAGGAAACGGATGTCAACGGGTACATCGGAATGGCCCCGATAGCACATGAAAAGCGCCAGAACGTGGACAATGATGCGGTTGGCCAAAAAGGGCGTATGCGTTTTTTCCTGAATATATTCAGGAAAAAACGCATACGCCCTTTTTGGCCAACCAAGCAACCTGGGAGAGCAAATCAGCACTACAAAGAAATCTCTCGCCCCCCCCCCGGGGCAAAAGGGCCAGGCGAAAAAAGTCTAAAAACCAGAAAGGCAGGACAGCCCACGGAGTCAAGGGAGCCTTGTTAAGCTGATGGGCGGGATGTCAATGGCCAACAGCCAATCTTCACAAGTGTATCCTCTTTCCCAAACCATGTAAAACACAGAACCACAGAGCATAGGGCACTTCCACACATGGGCGTTGACCTTGGGAAAATGAAAAAATCAACCAGACACAGGGACCCCAAAGTTGAGGGCTGCTGTCTTGACAAGAACCTCCACTCCGGTACACGTTTCATATCCCAGGAAAGAGCCAAGTGGACAAAGACGAGTGGACAAGTGGACAAAGACAAGTGGACAAGTGGACAAGTGGTGCTACGTAGGTCCAATGGAGTGTCACTCAGCCATGAAATCCACGTCATGAGGCTGGTAGCAGCATCCTGAGTGGATTTAGGTACGATCATCCTCAGTGAAATAAGTCCCACAAAAAAAGAAACTTATGATATCACTTATCGAGGGAATGTAAAAATCGCTCCCCATGAACGGAATCCCCAAACAGAACAGAGTCACGCTTTTAGAAAACACACTTATGCCTGCTTCAGGGGAAAGGTGAGGTGCGGTGACGCATAAAACTCGAGTTTGAAATGAGCACAGATACCCTTCCGTAAACCGAATATGGAATGGACACGACCTACTCCTTGCTCAATCAACTGGACTCACCAGACCCTGTTCATCGCACAAGTATCTATCCGACTAGTAAGCATCTTAAAAGCTAAGTCTTGATATCTCTGTGTAAGTGCATCAAGTGTGTGTAAAGCGGCCTAAAACCAGCAGGGAAAATCAGCTCAGACCCATTCTGAGGATACATTTCCAACATAAAGAAGAAACAAGCAGGGCAAAACAGAGAGAAATTCTTCCAAAATGCGTTCAGGGACTGGCATGCAACCAGGATTGACCACATCTACAGCCCCAGCGGCAGAAGACATAAGGCTGGACACTCTTGGGGCTGAGACGATTGGTGAGGTTGGGAAAGCAAATGCAGACCCTTGAAAGGAATCCTGCGTGCTCCCCATTCCATGGCTCCCAACTCTCCAGGTTCAACGCAATCTTCCGACAGCGAAAGCACTCATTGGAAACCCAGCGGATGCTACACCGTGGGATCGGGAAAGCTTTCTGAAACTCACCTCAGTTTTCCTCTCCTGGTGCTCGTGTTCTCCATTCAGGCCCCCTTACTAACAATCTCCCCACTTGGAGACTCGGCGCCTTTCCATGCCTCTTTCGTACCGTCTGCAATTTGTCCGCAGGATGAACTGCAAGAGGGGGAACCAATGAGAGACTCGCTGGAGGTGTTTGGTCGGGCACATGTCACTCTCATTTCCCATCACGAAGAAGAATTCACCAGAGGTTCAGCCTGCCACCGGATCGACAATAGGGCGTGAAGCCATCCAGCCGTGTTGCGTCCCACTCACAAAAAAGCGACTTGGGAAATGGAGCTCAGGGGCCCTGCACTTCCCAAACCTGCAGAGTTCTAAACGATAACTATCGCCCCAAAATATATTGAGGTCAGGCTACGAAGAGGCGCTGAACGCAAGGCAGAACTGCAGGAAACGGATGTCAACGGGTACATCGGAATGGCCCCGATAGCACATGAAAAGCGCCAGAACGTGGACAATGATGCGGTTGGCCAAAAAGGGCGTATGCGTTTTTTCCTGAATATATTCAGGAAAAAACGCATACGCCCTTTTTGGCCAACCAAGCAACCTGGGAGAGCAAATCAGCACTACAAAGAAATCTCTCGCCCCCCCCCCGGGGCAAAAGGGCCAGGCGAAAAAAGTCTAAAAACCAGAAAGGCAGGACAGCCCACGGAGTCAAGGGAGCCTTGTTAAGCTGATGGGCGGGATGTCAATGGCCAACAGCCAATCTTCACAAGTGTATCCTCTTTCCCAAACCATGTAAAACACAGAACCACAGAGCATAGGGCACTTCCACACATGGGCGTTGACCTTGGGAAAATGAAAAAATCAACCAGACACAGGGACCCCAAAGTTGAGGGCTGCTGTCTTGACAAGAACCTCCACTCCGGTACACGTTTCATATCCCAGGAAAGAGCCAAGTGGACAAAGACGAGTGGACAAGTGGACAAAGACAAGTGGACAAGTGGACAAGTGGTGCTACGTAGGTCCAATGGAGTGTCACTCAGCCATGAAATCCACGTCATGAGGCTGGTAGCAGCATCCTGAGTGGATTTAGGTACGATCATCCTCAGTGAAATAAGTCCCACAAAAAAAGAAACTTATGATATCACTTATCGAGGGAATGTAAAAATCGCTCCCCATGAACGGAATCCCCAAACAGAACAGAGTCACGCTTTTAGAAAACACACTTATGCCTGCTTCAGGGGAAAGGTGAGGTGCGGTGACGCATAAAACTCGAGTTTGAAATGAGCACAGATACCCTTCCGAAAACCGAATATGGAATGGACACGACCTACTCCTTGCTCAATCAACTGGACTCACCAGACCCTGTTCATCGCACAAGTATCTATCCGACTAGTAAGCATCTTAAAAGCTAAGTCTTGATATCTCTGTGTAAGTGCATCAAGTGTGTGTAAAGCGGCCTAAAACCAGCAGGGAAAATCAGCTCAGACCCATTCTGAGGATACATTTCCAACATAAAGAAGAAACAAGCAGGGCAAAACAGAGAGAAATTCTTCCAAAATGCGTTCAGGGACTGGCATGCAACCAGGATTGACCACATCTACAGCCCCAGCGGCAGAAGACATAAGGCTGGACACTCTTGGGGCTGAGACGATTGGTGAGGTTGGGAAAGCAAATGCAGACCCTTGAAAGGAATCCTGCGTGCTCCCCATTCCATGGGTCCCAACTCTCCAGGTTCAACGCAATCTTCCGACAGCGAAAGCACTCATTGGAAACCCAGCGGATGCTACACCGTGGGATCGGGAAAGCTTTCTGAAACTCACCTCAGTTTTCCTCTCCTGGTGCTCGTGTTCTCCATTCAGGCCCCCTTACTAACAATCTCCCCACTTGGAGACTCGGCGCCTTTCCATGCCTCTTTCGTACCGTCTGCAATTTGTCCGCAGGATGAACTGCAAGAGGGGGAACCAATGAGAGACTCGCTGGAGGTGTTTGGTCGGGCACATGTCACTCTCATTTCCCATCACGAAGAAGAATTCACCAGCGGTTCAGCCTGCAACCGCGGATCGACAATAGGGCGTGAAGCCATCCAGCCGTGTTGCGTCCCACTCACAAAAAAGCGACTTGGGAAATGGAGCTCAGGGGCCCTGCACTTCCCAAACCTGCAGAGTTCTAAACGATAACTATCGCCCCAAAATATATTGAGGTCAGGCTACGAAGAGGCGCTGAACGCAAGGCAGAACTGCAGGAAACGGATGTCAACGGGTACATCGGAATGGCCCCGATAGCACATGAAAAGCGCCAGAACGTGGACAATGATGCGGTTGGCCAAAAAGGGCGTATGCGTTTTTTCCTGAATATATTCAGGAAAAAACGCATACGCCCTTTTTGGCCAACCAAGCAACCTGGGAGAGCAAATCAGCACTACAAAGAAATCTCTCGCCCCCCCCCCGGGGCAAAAGGGCCAGGCGAAAAAAGTCTAAAAACCAGAAAGGCAGGACAGCCCACGGAGTCAAGGGAGCCTTGTTAAGCTGATGGGCGGGATGTCAATGGCCAACAGCCAATCTTCACAAGTGTATCCTCTTTCCCAAACCATGTAAAACACAGAACCACAGAGCATAGGGCACTTCCACACATGGGCGTTGACCTTGGGAAAATGAAAAAATCAACCAGACACAGGGACCCCAAAGTTGAGGGCTGCTGTCTTGACAAGAACCTCCACTCCGGTACACGTTTCATATCCCAGGAAAGAGCCAAGTGGACAAAGACGAGTGGACAAGTGGACAAAGACAAGTGGACAAGTGGACAAGTGGTGCTACGTAGGTCCAATGGAGTGTCACTCAGCCATGAAATCCACGTCATGAGGCTGGTAGCAGCATCCTGAGTGGATTTAGGTACGATCATCCTCAGTGAAATAAGTCCCACAAAAAAAGAAACTTATGATATCACTTATCGAGGGAATGTAAAAATCGCTCCCCATGAACGGAATCCCCAAACAGAACAGAGTCACGCTTTTAGAAAACACACTTATGCCTGCTTCAGGGGAAAGGTGAGGTGCGGTGACGCATAAAACTCGAGTTTGAAATGAGCACAGATACCCTTCCGTAAACCGAATATGGAATGGACACGACCTACTCCTTGCTCAATCAACTGGACTCACCAGACCCTGTTCATCGCACAAGTATCTATCCGACTAGTAAGCATCTTAAAAGCTAAGTCTTGATATCTCTGTGTAAGTGCATCAAGTGTGTGTAAAGCGGCCTAAAACCAGCAGGGAAAATCAGCTCAGACCCATTCTGAGGATACATTTCCAACATAAAGAAGAAACAAGCAGGGCAAAACAGAGAGAAATTCTTCCAAAATGCGTTCAGGGACTGGCATGCAACCAGGATTGACCACATCTACAGCCCCAGCGGCAGAAGACATAAGGCTGGACACTCTTGGGGCTGAGACGATTGGTGAGGTTGGGAAAGCAAATGCAGACCCTTGAAAGGAATCCTGCGTGCTCCCCATTCCATGGGTCCCAACTCTCCAGGTTCAACGCAATCTTCCGACAGCGAAAGCACTCATTGGAAACCCAGCGGATGCTACACCGTGGGATCGGGAAAGCTTTCTGAAACTCACCTCAATTTTCCTCTCCTGGTGCTCGTGTTCTCCATTCAGGCCCCCTTACTAACAATCTCCCCACTTGGAGACTCGGCGCCTTTCCATGCCTCTTTCGTACCGTCTGCAATTTGTCCGCAGGATGAACTGCAAGAGGGGGAACCAATGAGAGACTCGCTGGAGGTGTTTGGTCGGGCACATGTCACTCTCATTTCCCATCACGAAGAAGAATTCACCAGCGGTTCAGCCTGCCACCGCGGATCGACAATAGGGCGTGAAGCCATCCAGCCGTGTTGCGTCCCACTCACAAAAAAGCGACTTGGGAAATGGAGCTCAGGGGCCCTGCACTTCCCAAACCTGCAGAGTTCTAAACGATAACTATCGCCCCAAAATATATTGAGGTCAGGCTACGAAGAGGCGCTGAACGCAAGGCAGAACTGCAGGAAACGGATGTCAACGGGTACATCGGAATGGCCCCGATAGCACATGAAAAGCGCCAGAACGTGGACAATGATGCGGTTGGCCAAAAAGGGCGTATGCGTTTTTTCCTGAATATATTCAGGAAAAAACGCATACGCCCTTTTTGGCCAACCAAGCAACCTGGGAGAGCAAATCAGCACTACAAAGAAATCTCTCGCCCCCCCCCCGGGGCAAAAGGGCCAGGCGAAAAAAGTCTAAAAACCAGAAAGGCAGGACAGCCCATGGAGTCAAGGGAGCCTTGTTAAGCTGATGGGCGGGATGTCAATGGCCAACAGCCAATCTTCACAAGTGTATCCTCTTTCCCAAACCATGTAAAACACAGAACCACAGAGCATAGGGCACTTCCACACATGGGCGTTGACCTTGGGAAAATGAAAAAATCAACCAGACACAGGGACCCCAAAGTTGAGGGCTGCTGTCTTGACAAGAACCTCCACTCCGGTACACGTTTCATATCCCAGGAAAGAGCCAAGTGGACAAAGACGAGTGGACAAGTGGACAAAGACAAGTGGACAAGTGGACAAGTGGTGCTACGTAGGTCCAATGGAGTGTCACTCAGCCATGAAATCCACGTCATGAGGCTGGTAGCAGCATCCTGAGTGGATTTAGGTACGATCATCCTCAGTGAAATAAGTCCCACAAAAAAAGAAACTTATGATATCACTTATCGAGGGAATGTAAAAATCGCTCCCCATGAACGGAATCCCCAAACAGAACAGAGTCACGCTTTTAGAAAACACACTTATGCCTGCTTCAGGGGAAAGGTGAGGTGCGGTGACGCATAAAACTCGAGTTTGAAATGAGCACAGATACCCTTCCGAAAACCGAATATGGAATGGACACGACCTACTCCTTGCTCAATCAACTGGACTCACCAGACCCTGTTCATCGCACAAGTATCTATCCGACTAGTAAGCATCTTAAAAGCTAAGTCTTGATATCTCTGTGTAAGTGCATCAAGTGTGTGTAAAGCGGCCTAAAACCAGCAGGGAAAATCAGCTCAGACCCATTCTGAGGATACATTTCCAACATAAAGAAGAAACAAGCAGGGCAAAACAGAGAGAAATTCTTCCAAAATGCGTTCAGGGACTGGCATGCAACCAGGATTGACCACATCTACAGCCCCAGCGGCAGAAGACATAAGGCTGGACACTCTTGGGGCTGAGACGATTGGTGAGGTTGGGAAAGCAAATGCAGACCCTTGAAAGGAATCCTGCGTGCTCCCCATTCCATGGGTCCCAACTCTCCAGGTTCAACGCAATCTTCCGACAGCGAAAGCACTCATTGGAAACCCAGCGGATGCTACACCGTGGGATCGGGAAAGCTTTCTGAAACTCACCTCAGTTTTCCTCTCCTGGTGCTCGTGTTCTCCATTCAGGCCCCCTTACTAACAATCTCCCCACTTGGAGACTCGGCGCCTTTCCATGCCTCTTTCGTACCGTCTGCAATTTGTCCGCAGGATGAACTGCAAGAGGGGGAACCAATGAGAGACTCGCTGGAGGTGTTTGGTCGGGCACATGTCACTCTCATTTCCCATCACGAAGAAGAATTCACCAGCGGTTCAGCCTGCCACCGCGGATCGACAATAGGGCGTGAAGCCATCCAGCCGTGTTGCGTCCCACTCACAAAAAAGCGACTTGGGAAATGGAGCTCAGGGGCCCTGCACTTCCCAAACCTGCAGAGTTCTAAACGATAACTATCGCCCCAAAATATATTGAGGTCAGGCTACGAAGAGGCGCTGAACGCAAGGCAGAACTGCAGGAAACGGATGTCAACGGGTACATCGGAATGGCCCCCATAGCACATGAAAAGCGCCAGAACGTGGACAATGATGCGGTTGGCCAAAAAGGGCGTATGCGTTTTTTCCTGAATATATTCAGGAAAAAACGCATACGCCCTTTTTGGCCAACCAAGCAACCTGGGAGAGCAAATCAGCACTACAAAGAAATCTCTCGCCCCCCCCCCCGGGGCAAAAGGGCCAGGCGAAAAAAGTCTAAAAACCAGAAAGGCAGGACAGCCCACGGAGTCAAGGGAGCCTTGTTAAGCTGATGGGCGGGATGTCAATGGCCAACAGCCAATCTTCACAAGTGTATCCTCTTTCCCAAACCATGTAAAACACAGAACCACAGAGCATAGGGCACTTCCACACATGGGCGTTGACCTTGGGAAAATGAAAAAATCAACCAGACACAGGGACCCCAAAGTTGAGGGCTGCTGTCTTGACAAGAACCTCCACTCCGGTACACGTTTCATATCCCAGGAAAGAGCCAAGTGGACAAAGACGAGTGGACAAGTGGACAAAGACAAGTGGACAAGTGGACAAGTGGTGCTACGTAGGTCCAATGGAGTGTCACTCAGCCATGAAATCCACGTCATGAGGCTGGTAGCAGCATCCTGAGTGGATTTAGGTACGATCATCCTCAGTGAAATAAGTCCCACAAAAAAAGAAACTTATGATATCACTTATCGAGGGAATGTAAAAATCGCTCCCCATGAACGGAATCCCCAAACAGAACAGAGTCACGCTTTTAGAAAACACACTTATGCCTGCTTCAGGGGAAAGGTGAGGTGCGGTGACGCATAAAACTCGAGTTTGAAATGAGCACAGATACCCTTCCGAAAACCGAATATGGAATGGACACGACCTACTCCTTGCTCAATCAACTGGACTCACCAGACCCTGTTCATCGCACAAGTATCTATCCGACTAGTAAGCATCTTAAAAGCTAAGTCTTGATATCTCTGTGTAAGTGCATCAAGTGTGTGTAAAGCGGCCTAAAACCAGCAGGGAAAATCAGCTCAGACCCATTCTGAGGATACATTTCCAACATAAAGAAGAAACAAGCAGGGCAAAACAGAGAGAAATTCTTCCAAAATGCGTTCAGGGACTGGCATGCAACCAGGATTGACCACATCTACAGCCCCAGCGGCAGAAGACATAAGGCTGGACACTCTTGGGGCTGAGACGATTGGTGAGGTTGGGAAAGCAAATGCAGACCCTTGAAAGGAATCCTGCGTGCTCCCCATTCCATGGCTCCCAACTCTCCAGGTTCAACGCAATCTTCCGACAGCGAAAGCACTCATTGGAAACCCAGCGGATGCTACACCGTGGGATCGGGAAAGCTTTCTGAAACTCACCTCAGTTTTCCTCTCCTGGTGCTCGTGTTCTCCATTCAGGCCCCCTTACTAACAATCTCCCCACTTGGAGACTCGGCGCCTTTCCATGCCTCTTTCGTACCGTCTGCAATTTGTCCGCAGGATGAACTGCAAGAGGGGGAACCAATGAGAGACTCGCTGGAGGTGTTTGGTCGGGCACATGTCACTCTCATTTCCCATCACGAAGAAGAATTCACCAGCGGTTCAGCCTGCCACCGCGGATCGACAATAGGGCGTGAAGCCATCCAGCCGTCTTGCGTCCCACTCACAAAAAAGCGACTTGGGAAATGGAGCTCAGGGGCCCTGCACTTCCCAAACCTGCAGAGTTCTAAACGATAACTATCGCCCCAAAATATATTGAGGTCAGGCTACGAAGAGGCGCTGAACGCAAGGCAGAACTGCAGGAAACGGATGTCAACGGGTACATCGGAATGGCCCCGATAGCACATGAAAAGCGCCAGAACGTGGACAATGATGCGGTTGGCCAAAAAGGGCGTATGCGTTTTTTCCTGAATATATTCAGGAAAAAACGCATACGCCCTTTTTGGCCAACCAAGCAACCTGGGAGAGCAAATCAGCACTACAAAGAAATCTCTCGCCCCCCCCCGGGGCAAAAGGGCCAGGCGAAAAAAGTCTAAAAACCAGAAAGGCAGGACAGCCCACGGAGTCAAGGGAGCCTTGTTAAGCTGATGGGCGGGATGTCAATGGCCAACAGCCAATCTTCACAAGTGTATCCTCTTTCCCAAACCATGTAAAACACAGAACCACAGAGCATAGGGCACTTCCACACATGGGCGTTGACCTTGGGAAAATGAAAAAATCAACCAGACACAGGGACCCCAAAGTTGAGGGCTGCTGTCTTGACAAGAACCTCCACTCCGGTACACGTTTCATATCCCAGGAAAGAGCCAAGTGGACAAAGACGAGTGGACAAGTGGACAAAGACAAGTGGACAAGTGGACAAGTGGTGCTACGTAGGTCCAATGGAGTGTCACTCAGCCATGAAATCCACGTCATGAGGCTGGTAGCAGCATCCTGAGTGGATTTAGGTACGATCATCCTCAGTGAAATAAGTCCCACAAAAAAAGAAACTTATGATATCACTTATCGAGGGAATGTAAAAATCGCTCCCCATGAACGGAATCCCCAAACAGAACAGAGTCACGCTTTTAGAAAACACACTTATGCCTGCTTCAGGGGAAAGGTGAGGTGCGGTGACGCATAAAACTCGAGTTTGAAATGAGCACAGATACCCTTCCGAAAACCGAATATGGAATGGACACGACCTACTCCTTGCTCAATCAACTGGACTCACCAGACCCTGTTCATCGCACAAGTATCTATCCGACTAGTAAGCATCTTAAAAGCTAAGTCTTGATATCTCTGTGTAAGTGCATCAAGTGTGTGTAAAGCGGCCTAAAACCAGCAGGGAAAATCAGCTCAGACCCATTCTGAGGATACATTTCCAACATAAAGAAGAAACAAGCAGGGCAAAACAGAGAGAAATTCTTCCAAAATGCGTTCAGGGACTGGCATGCAACCAGGATTGACCACATCTACAGCCCCAGCGGCAGAAGACATAAGGCTGGACACTCTTGGGGCTGAGACGATTGGTGAGGTTGGGAAAGCAAATGCAGACCCTTGAAAGGAATCCTGCGTGCTCCCCATTCCATGGCTCCCAACTCTCCAGGTTCAACGCAATCTTCCGACAGCGAAAGCACTCATTGGAAACCCAGCGGATGCTACACCGTGGGATCGGGAAAGCTTTCTGAAACTCACCTCAGTTTTCCTCTCCTGGTGCTCGTGTTCTCCATTCAGGCCCCCTTACTAACAATCTCCCCACTTGGAGACTCGGCGCCTTTCCATGCCTCTTTCGTACCGTCTGCAATTTGTCCGCAGGATGAACTGCAAGAGGGGGAACCAATGAGAGACTCGCTGGAGGTGTTTGGTCGGGCACATGTCACTCTCATTTCCCATCACGAAGAAGAATTCACCAGCGGTTCAGCCTGCCACCGCGGATCGACAATAGGGCGTGAAGCCATCCAGCCGTGTTGCGTCCCACTCACAAAAAAGCGACTTGGGAAATGGAGCTCAGGGGCCCTGCACTTCCCAAACCTGCAGAGTTCTAAACGATAACTATCGCCCCAAAATATATTGAGGTCAGGCTACGAAGAGGCGCTGAACGCAAGGCAGAACTGCAGGAAACGGATGTCAACGGGTACATCGGAATGGCCCCGATAGCACATGAAAAGCGCCAGAACGTGGACAATGATGCGGTTGGCCAAAAAGGGCGTATGCGTTTTTTCCTGAATATATTCAGGAAAAAACGCATACGCCCTTTTTGGCCAACCAAGCAACCTGGGAGAGCAAATCAGCACTACAAAGAAATCTCTCGCCCCCCCCCGGGGCAAAAGGGCCAGGCGAAAAAAGTCTAAAAACCAGAAAGGCAGGACAGCCCACGGAGTCAAGGGAGCCTTGTTAAGCTGATGGGCGGGATGTCAATGGCCAACAGCCAATCTTCACAAGTGTATCCTCTTTCCCAAACCATGTAAAACACAGAACCACAGAGCATAGGGCACTTCCACACATGGGCGTTGACCTTGGGAAAATGAAAAAATCAACCAGACACAGGGACCCCAAAGTTGAGGGCTGCTGTCTTGACAAGAACCTCCACTCCGGTACACGTTTCATATCCCAGGAAAGAGCCAAGTGGACAAAGACGAGTGGACAAGTGGACAAAGACGAGTGGACAAGTGGACAAAGACAAGTGGACAAGTGGACAAGTGGTGCTACGTAGGTCCAATGGAGTGTCACTCAGCCATGAAATCCACGTCATGAGGCTGGTAGCAGCATCCTGAGTGGATTTAGGTACGATCATCCTCAGTGAAATAAGTCCCACAAAAAAAGAAACTTATGATATCACTTATCGAGGGAATGTAAAAATCGCTCCCCATGAACGGAATCCCCAAACAGAACAGAGTCACGCTTTTAGAAAACACACTTATGCCTGCTTCAGGGGAAAGGTGAGGTGCGGTGACGCATAAAACTCGAGTTTGAAATGAGCACAGATACCCTTCCGAAAACCGAATATGGAATGGACACGACCTACTCCTTGCTCAATCAACTGGACTCACCAGACCCTGTTCATCGCACAAGTATCTATCCGACTAGTAAGCATCTTAAAAGCTAAGTCTTGATATCTCTGTGTAAGTGCATCAAGGGTGTGTAAAGCGGCCTAAAACCAGCAGGGAAAATCAGCTCAGACCCATTCTGAGGATACGTTTCCAACACAAAGAAGAAACAAGCAGGGCAAAACAGAGAGAAATTCTTCCAAAATGCGTTCAGGGACTGGCATGCAACCAGGATTGACCACATCTACAGCCCCAGCGGCAGAAGACATAAGGCTGGACACTCTTGGGGCTGAGACGATTGGTGAGGTTGGGAAAGCAAATGCAGACCCTTGAAAGGAATCCTGCGTGCTCCCCATTCCATGGCTCCCAACTCTCCAGGTTCAACGCAATCTTCCGACAGCGAAAGCACTCATTGGAAACCCAGCGGATGCTACACCGTGGGATCGGGAAAGCTTTCTGAAACTCACCTCAGTTTTCCTCTCCTGGTGCTCGTGTTCTCCATTCAGGCCCCCTTACTAACAATCTCCCCACTTGGAGACTCGGCGCCTTTCCATGCCTCTTTCGTACCGTCTGCAATTTGTCCGCAGGATGAACTGCAAGAGGGGGAACCAATGAGAGACTCGCTGGAGGTGTTTGGTCGGGCACATGTCACTCTCATTTCCCATCACGAAGAAGAATTCACCAGCGGTTCAGCCTGCCACCGCGGATCGACAATAGGGCGTGAAGCCATCCAGCCGTGTTGCGTCCCACTCACAAAAAAGCGACTTGGGAAATGGAGCTCAGGGGCCCTGCACTTCCCAAACCTGCAGAGTTCTAAACGATAACTATCGCCCCAAAATATATTGAGGTCAGGCTACGAAGAGGCGCTGAACGCAAGGCAGAACTGCAGGAAACGGATGTCAACGGGTACATCGGAATGGCCCCGATAGCACATGAAAAGCGCCAGAACGTGGACAATGATGCGGTTGGCCAAAAAGGGCGTATGCGTTTTTTCCTGAATATATTCAGGAAAAAACGCATACGCCCTTTTTGGCCAACCAAGCAACCTGGGAGAGCAAATCAGCACTACAAAGAAATCTCTCGCCCCCCCCCGGGGCAAAAGGGCCAGGCGAAAAAAGTCTAAAAACCAGAAAGGCAGGACAGCCCACGGAGTCAAGGGAGCCTTGTTAAGCTGATGGGCGGGATGTCAATGGCCAACAGCCAATCTTCACAAGTGTATCCTCTTTCCCAAACCATGTAAAACACAGAACCACAGAGCATAGGGCACTTCCACACATGGGCGTTGACCTTGGGAAAATGAAAAAATCAACCAGACACAGGGACCCCAAAGTTGAGGGCTGCTGTCTTGACAAGAACCTCCACTCCGGTACACGTTTCATATCCCAGGAAAGAGCCAAGTGGACAAAGACGAGTGGACAAGTGGACAAAGACGAGTGGACAAGTGGACAAAGACAAGTGGACAAGTGGACAAGTGGTGCTACGTAGGTCCAATGGAGTGTCACTCAGCCATGAAATCCACGTCATGAGGCTGGTAGCAGCATCCTGAGTGGATTTAGGTACGATCATCCTCAGTGAAATAAGTCCCACAAAAAAAGAAACTTATGATATCACTTATCGAGGGAATGTAAAAATCGCTCCCCATGAACGGAATCCCCAAACAGAACAGAGTCACGCTTTTAGAAAACACACTTATGCCTGCTTCAGGGGAAAGGTGAGGTGCGGTGACGCATAAAACTCGAGTTTGAAATGAGCACAGATACCCTTCCGAAAACCGAATATGGAATGGACACGACCTACTCCTTGCTCAATCAACTGGACTCACCAGACCCTGTTCATCGCACAAGTATCTATCCGACTAGTAAGCATCTTAAAAGCTAAGTCTTGATATCTCTGTGTAAGTGCATCAAGTGTGTGTAAAGCGGCCTAAAACCAGCAGGGAAAATCAGCTCAGACCCATTCTGAGGATACGTTTCCAACACAAAGAAGAAACAAGCAGGGCAAAACAGAGAGAAATTCTTCCAAAATGCGTTCAGGGACTGGCATGCAACCAGGATTGACCACATCTACAGCCCCAGCGGCAGAAGACATAAGGCTGGACACTCTTGGGGCTGAGACGATTGGTGAGGTTGGGAAAGCAAATGCAGACCCTTGAAAGGAATCCTGCGTGCTCCCCATTCCATGGGTCCCAACTCTCCAGGTTCAACGCAATCTTCCGACAGCGAAAGCACTCATTGGAAACCCAGCGGATGCTACACCGTGGGATCGGGAAAGCTTTCTGAAACTCACCTCAGTTTTCCTCTCCTGGTGCTCGTGTTCTCCATTCAGGCCCCCTTACTAACAATCTCCCCACTTGGAGACTCGGCGCCTTTCCATGCCTCTTTCGTACCGTCTGCAATTTGTCCGCAGGATGAACTGCAAGAGGGGGAACCAATGAGAGACTCGCTGGAGGTGTTTGGTCGGGCACATGTCACTCTCATTTCCCATCACGAAGAAGAATTCACCAGCGGTTCAGCCTGCCACCGCGGATCGACAATAGGGCGTGAAGCCATCCAGCCGTGTTGCGTCCCACTCACAAAAAAGCGACTTGGGAAATGGAGCTCAGGGGCCCTGCACTTCCCAAACCTGCAGAGTTCTAAACGATAACTATCGCCCCAAAATATATTGAGGTCAGGCTACGAAGAGGCGCTGAACGCAAGGCAGAACTGCAGGAAACGGATGTCAACGGGTACATCGGAATGGCCCCGATAGCACATGAAAAGCGCCAGAACGTGGACAATGATGCGGTTGGCCAAAAAGGGCGTATGCGTTTTTTCCTGAATATATTCAGGAAAAAACGCATACGCCCTTTTTGGCCAACCAAGCAACCTGGGAGAGCAAATCAGCACTACAAAGAAATCTCTCGCCCCCCCCCGGGGCAAAAGGGCCAGGCGAAAAAAGTCTAAAAACCAGAAAGGCAGGACAGCCCACGGAGTCAAGGGAGCCTTGTTAAGCTGATGGGCGGGATGTCAATGGCCAACAGCCAATCTTCACAAGTGTATCCTCTTTCCCAAACCATGTAAAACACAGAACCACAGAGCATAGGGCACTTCCACACATGGGCGTTGACCTTGGGAAAATGAAAAAATCAACCAGACACAGGGACCCCAAAGTTGAGGGCTGCTGTCTTGACAAGAACCTCCACTCCGGTACACGTTTCATATCCCAGGAAAGAGCCAAGTGGACAAAGACGAGTGGACAAGTGGACAAAGACAAGTGGACAAGTGGACAAGTGGTGCTACGTAGGTCCAATGGAGTGTCACTCAGCCATGAAATCCACGTCATGAGGCTGGTAGCAGCATCCTGAGTGGATTTAGGTACGATCATCCTCAGTGAAATAAGTCCCACAAAAAAAGAAACTTATGATATCACTTATCGAGGGAATGTAAAAATCGCTCCCCATGAACGGAATCCCCAAACAGAACAGAGTCACGCTTTTAGAAAACACACTTATGCCTGCTTCAGGGGAAAGGTGAGGTGCGGAGACGCATAAAACTCGAGTTTGAAATGAGCACAGATACCCTTCCGAAAACCGAATATGGAATGGACACGACCTACTCCTTGCTCAATCAACTGGACTCACCA
The DNA here is from genome assembly GCF_026419965.1 of Kogia breviceps. Lineage (NCBI taxonomy): Eukaryota > Metazoa > Chordata > Mammalia > Artiodactyla > Physeteridae > Kogia > Kogia breviceps. The sequence continues at coordinate 79,755 of NW_026711657.1, read as the reverse complement.
GACCCTGTTCATTGCACAAGTATCTATCCGACTAGTAAGCATCTTAAAAGCTAAGTCTTGATATCTCTGTGTAAGTGCATCAAGGGTGTGTAAAGCGGCCTAAAACCAGCAGGGAAAATCAGCTCAGACCCATTCTGAGGATACGTTTCCAACACAAAGAAGAAACAAGCAGGGCAAAACAGAGAGAAATTCTTCCAAAATGCGTTCAGGGACTGGCATGCAACCAGGATTGACCACATCTACAGCCCCAGCGGCAGAAGACATAAGGCTGGACACTCTTGGGGCTGAGACGATTGGTGAGGTTGGGAAAGCAAATGCAGACCCTTGAAAGGAATCCTGCGTGCTCCCCATTCCATGGCTCCCAACTCTCCAGGTTCAACGCAATCTTCCGACAGCGAAAGCACTCATTGGAAACCCAGCGGATGCTACACCGTGGGATCGGGAAAGCTTTCTGAAACTCACCTCAGTTTTCCTCTCCTGGTGCTCGTGTTCTCCATTCAGGCCCCCTTACTAACAATCTCCCCACTTGGAGACTCGGCGCCTTTCCATGCCTCTTTCGTACCGTCTGCAATTTGTCCGCAGGATGAACTGCAAGAGGGGGAACCAATGAGAGACTCGCTGGAGGTGTTTGGTCGGGCACATGTCACTCTCATTTCCCATCACGAAGAAGAATTCACCAGCGGTTCAGCCTGCCACCGCGGATCGACAATAGGGCGTGAAGCCATCCAGCCGTGTTGCGTCCCACTCACAAAAAAGCGACTTGGGAAATGGAGCTCAGGGTCCCTGCACTTCCCAAACCTGCAGAGTTCTAAACGATAACTATCGCCCCAAAATATATTGAGGTCAGGCTACGAAGAGGCGCTGAACGCAAGGCAGAACTGCAGGAAACGGATGTCAACGGGTACATCGGAATGGCCCCCATAGCACATGAAAAGCGCCAGAACGTGGACAATGATGCGGTTGGCCAAAAAGGGCGTATGCGTTTTTTCCTGAATATATTCAGGAAAAAACGCATACGCCCTTTTTGGCCAACCAAGCAACCTGGGAGAGCAAATCAGCACTACAAAGAAATCTCTCGCCCCCCCACCCGGGGCAAAAGGGCCAGGCGAAAAAAGTCTAAAAACCAGAAAGGCAGGACAGCCCACGGAGTCAAGGGAGCCTTGTTAAGCTGATGGGCGGGATGTCAATGGCCAACAGCCAATCTTCACAAGTGTATCCTCTTTCCCAAACCATGTAAAACACAGAACCACAGAGCATAGGGCACTTCCACACATGGGCGTTGACCTTGGGAAAATGAAAAAATCAACCAGACACAGGGACCCCAAAGTTGAGGGCTGCTGTCTTGACAAGAACCTCCACTCCGGTACACGTTTCATATCCCAGGAAAGAGCCAAGTGGACAAAGACGAGTGGACAAGTGGACAAAGACGAGTGGACAAGTGGACAAAGACAAGTGGACAAGTGGACAAGTGGTGCTACGTAGGTCCAATGGAGTGTCACTCAGCCATGAAATCCACGTCATGAGGCTGGTAGCAGCATCCTGAGTGGATTTAGGTACGATCATCCTCAGTGAAATAAGTCCCACAAAAAAAGAAACTTATGATATCACTTATCGAGGGAATGTAAAAATCGCTCCCCATGAACGGAATCCCCAAACAGAACAGAGTCACGCTTTTAGAAAACACACTTATGCCTGCTTCAGGGGAAAGGTGAGGTGCGGTGACGCATAAAACTCGAGTTTGAAATGAGCACAGATACCCTTCCGAAAACCGAATATGGAATGGACACGACCTACTCCTTGCTCAATCAACTGGACTCACCAGACCCTGTTCATCGCACAAGTATCTATCCGACTAGTAAGCATCTTAAAAGCTAAGTCTTGATATCTCTGTGTAAGTGCATCAAGGGTGTGTAAAGCGGCCTAAAACCAGCAGGGAAAATCAGCTCAGACCCATTCTGAGGATACGTTTCCAACACAAAGAAGAAACAAGCAGGGCAAAACAGAGAGAAATTCTTCCAAAATGCGTTCAGGGACTGGCATGCAACCAGGATTGACCACATCTACAGCCCCAGCGGCAGAAGACATAAGGCTGGACACTCTTGGGGCTGAGACGATTGGTGAGGTTGGGAAAGCAAATGCAGACCCTTGAAAGGAATCCTGCGTGCTCCCCATTCCATGGCTCCCAACTCTCCAGGTTCAACGCAATCTTCCGACAGCGAAAGCACTCATTGGAAACCCAGCGGATGCTACACCGTGGGATCGGGAAAGCTTTCTGAAACTCACCTCAGTTTTCCTCTCCTGGTGCTCGTGTTCTCCATTCAGGCCCCCTTACTAACAATCTCCCCACTTGGAGACTCGGCGCCTTTCCATGCCTCTTTCGTACCGTCTGCAATTTGTCCGCAGGATGAACTGCAAGAGGGGGAACCAATGAGAGACTCGCTGGAGGTGTTTGGTCGGGCACATGTCACTCTCATTTCCCATCACGAAGAAGAATTCACCAGCGGTTCAGCCTGCCACCGCGGATCGACAATAGGGCGTGAAGCCATCCAGCCGTGTTGCGTCCCACTCACAAAAAAGCGACTTGGGAAATGGAGCTCAGGGGCCCTGCACTTCCCAAACCTGCAGAGTTCTAAACGATAACTATCGCCCCAAAATATATTGAGGTCAGGCTACGAAGAGGCGCTGAACGCAAGGCAGAACTGCAGGAAACGGATGTCAACGGGTACATCGGAATGGCCCCGATAGCACATGAAAAGCGCCAGAACGTGGACAATGATGCGGTTGGCCAAAAAGGGCGTATGCGTTTTTTCCTGAATATATTCAGGAAAAAACGCATACGCCCTTTTTGGCCAACCAAGCAACCTGGGAGAGCAAATCAGCACTACAAAGAAATCTCTCGCCCCCCCCCGGGGCAAAAGGGCCAGGCGAAAAAAGTCTAAAAACCAGAAAGGCAGGACAGCCCACGGAGTCAAGGGAGCCTTGTTAAGCTGATGGGCGGGATGTCAATGGCCAACAGCCAATCTTCACAAGTGTATCCTCTTTCCCAAACCATGTAAAACACAGAACCACAGAGCATAGGGCACTTCCACACATGGGCGTTGACCTTGGGAAAATGAAAAAATCAACCAGACACAGGGACCCCAAAGTTGAGGGCTGCTGTCTTGACAAGAACCTCCACTCCGGTACACGTTTCATATCCCAGGAAAGAGCCAAGTGGACAAAGACGAGTGGACAAGTGGACAAAGACGAGTGGACAAGTGGACAAAGACAAGTGGACAAGTGGACAAGTGGTGCTACGTAGGTCCAATGGAGTGTCACTCAGCCATGAAATCCACGTCATGAGGCTGGTAGCAGCATCCTGAGTGGATTTAGGTACGATCATCCTCAGTGAAATAAGTCCCACAAAAAAAGAAACTTATGATATCACTTATCGAGGGAATGTAAAAATCGCTCCCCATGAACGGAATCCCCAAACAGAACAGAGTCACGCTTTTAGAAAACACACTTATGCCTGCTTCAGGGGAAAGGTGAGGTGCGGTGACGCATAAAACTCGAGTTTGAAATGAGCACAGATACCCTTCCGAAAACCGAATATGGAATGGACACGACCTACTCCTTGCTCAATCAACTGGACTCACCAGACCCTGTTCATCGCACAAGTATCTATCCGACTAGTAAGCATCTTAAAAGCTAAGTCTTGATATCTCTGTGTAAGTGCATCAAGTGTGTGTAAAGCGGCCTAAAACCAGCAGGGAAAATCAGCTCAGACCCATTCTGAGGATACGTTTCCAACACAAAGAAGAAACAAGCAGGGCAAAACAGAGAGAAATTCTTCCAAAATGCGTTCAGGGACTGGCATGCAACCAGGATTGACCACATCTACAGCCCCAGCGGCAGAAGACATAAGGCTGGACACTCTTGGGGCTGAGACGATTGGTGAGGTTGGGAAAGCAAATGCAGACCCTTGAAAGGAATCCTGCGTGCTCCCCATTCCATGGGTCCCAACTCTCCAGGTTCAACGCAATCTTCCGACAGCGAAAGCACTCATTGGAAACCCAGCGGATGCTACACCGTGGGATCGGGAAAGCTTTCTGAAACTCACCTCAGTTTTCCTCTCCTGGTGCTCGTGTTCTCCATTCAGGCCCCCTTACTAACAATCTCCCCACTTGGAGACTCGGCGCCTTTCCATGCCTCTTTCGTACCGTCTGCAATTTGTCCGCAGGATGAACTGCAAGAGGGGGAACCAATGAGAGACTCGCTGGAGGTGTTTGGTCGGGCACATGTCACTCTCATTTCCCATCACGAAGAAGAATTCACCAGCGGTTCAGCCTGCAACCGCGGATCGACAATAGGGCGTGAAGCCATCCAGCCGTGTTGCGTCCCACTCACAAAAAAGCGACTTGGGAAATGGAGCTCAGGGGCACTGCACTTCCCAAACCTGCAGAGTTCTAAACGATAACTATCGCCCCAAAATATATTGAGGGCAGGCTACGAAGAGGCGCTGAACGCAAGGCAGAACTGCAGGAAACGGATGTCAACGGGTACATCGGAATGGCCCCGATAGCACATGAAAAGCGCCAGAACGTGGACAATGATGCGGTTGGCCAAAAAGGGCGTATGCGTTTTTTCCTGAATATATTCAGGAAAAAACGCATACGCCCTTTTTGGCCAACCAAGCAACCTGGGAGAGCAAATCAGCACTACAAAGAAATCTCTCGCCCCCCCCCCCCCGGGGCAAAAGGGCCAGGCGAAAAAAGTCTAAAAACCAGAAAGGCAGGACAGCCCACGGAGTCAAGGGAGCCTTGTTAAGCTGATGGGCGGGATGTCAATGGCCAACAGCCAATCTTCACAAGTGTATCCTCTTTCCCAAACCATGTAAAACACAGAACCACAGAGCATAGGGCACTTCCACACATGGGCGTTGACCTTGGGAAAATGAAAAAATCAACCAGACACAGGGACCCCAAAGTTGAGGGCTGCTGTCTTGACAAGAACCTCCACTCCGGTACACGTTTCATATCCCAGGAAAGAGCCAAGTGGACAAAGACGAGTGGACAAGTGGACAAAGACGAGTGGACAAGTGGACAAAGACAAGTGGACAAGTGGACAAGTGGTGCTACGTAGGTCCAATGGAGTGTCACTCAGCCATGAAATCCACGTCATGAGGCTGGTAGCAGCATCCTGAGTGGATTTAGGTACGATCATCCTCAGTGAAATAAGTCCCACAAAAAAAGAAACTTATGATATCACTTATCGAGGGAATGTAAAAATCGCTCCCCATGAACGGAATCCCCAAACAGAACAGAGTCACGCTTTTAGAAAACACACTTATGCCTGCTTCAGGGGAAAGGTGAGGTGCGGTGACGCATAAAACTCGAGTTTGAAATGAGCACAGATACCCTTCCGAAAACCGAATATGGAATGGACACGACCTACTCCTTGCTCAATCAACTGGACTCACCAGACCCTGTTCATCGCACAAGTATCTATCCGACTAGTAAGCATCTTAAAAGCTAAGTCTTGATATCTCTGTGTAAGTGCATCAAGGGTGTGTAAAGCGGCCTAAAACCAGCAGGGAAAATCAGCTCAGACCCATTCTGAGGATACGTTTCCAACACAAAGAAGAAACAAGCAGGGCAAAACAGAGAGAAATTCTTCCAAAATGCGTTCAGGGACTGGCATGCAACCAGGATTGACCACATCTACAGCCCCAGCGGCAGAAGACAGAAGGCTGGACACTCTTGGGGCTGAGACGATTGGTGAGGTTGGGAAAGCAAATGCAGACCCTTGAAAGGAATCCTGCGTGCTCCCCATTCCATGGCTCCCAACTCTCCAGGTTCAACGCAATCTTCCGACAGCGAAAGCACTCATTGGAAACCCAGCGGATGCTACACCGTGGGATCGGGAAAGCTTTCTGAAACTCACCTCAGTTTTCCTCTCCTGGTGCTCGTGTTCTCCATTCAGGCCCCCTTACTAACAATCTCCCCACTTGGAGACTCGGCGCCTTTCCATGCCTCTTTCGTACCGTCTGCAATTTGTCCGCAGGATGAACTGCAAGAGGGGGAACCAATGAGAGACTCGCTGGAGGTGTTTGGTCGGGCACATGTCACTCTCATTTCCCATCACGAAGAAGAATTCACCAGCGGTTCAGCCTGCAACCGCGGATCGACAATAGGGCGTGAAGCCATCCAGCCGTGTTGCGTCCCACTCACAAAAAAGCGACTTGGGAAATGGAGCTCAGGGGCACTGCACTTCCCAAACCTGCAGAGTTCTAAACGATAACTATCGCCCCAAAATATATTGAGGGCAGGCTACGAAGAGGCGCTGAACGCAAGGCAGAACTGCAGGAAACGGATGTCAACGGGTACATCGGAATGGCCCCGATAGCACATGAAAAGCGCCAGAACGTGGACAATGATGCGGTTGGCCAAAAAGGGCGTATGCGTTTTTTCCTGAATATATTCAGGAAAAAACGCATACGCCCTTTTTGGCCAACCAAGCAACCTGGGAGAGCAAATCAGCACTACAAAGAAATCTCTCGCCCCCCCCCCCCCGGGGCAAAAGGGCCAGGCGAAAAAAGTCTAAAAACCAGAAAGGCAGGACAGCCCACGGAGTCAAGGGAGCCTTGTTAAGCTGATGGGCGGGATGTCAATGGCCAACAGCCAATCTTCACAAGTGTATCCTCTTTCCCAAACCATGTAAAACACAGAACCACAGAGCATAGGGCACTTCCACACATGGGCGTTGACCTTGGGAAAATGAAAAAATCAACCAGACACAGGGACCCCAAAGTTGAGGGCTGCTGTCTTGACAAGAACCTCCACTCCGGTACACGTTTCATATCCCAGGAAAGAGCCAAGTGGACAAAGACGAGTGGACAAGTGGACAAAGACAAGTGGACAAGTGGACAAGTGGTGCTACATAGGTCCAATGGAGTGTCACTCAGCCATGAAATCCACGTCATGAGGCTGGTAGCATCATCCTGAGTGGATTTAGGTACGATCATCCTCAGTGAAATAAGTCCCACAAAAAAAGAAACTTATGATATCACTTATCGAGGGAATGTAAAAATCGCTCCCCATGAACGGAATCCCCAAACAGAACAGAGTCACGCTTTTAGAAAACACACTTATGCCTGCTTCAGGGGAAAGGTGAGGTGCGGTGACGCATAAAACTCGAGTTTGAAATGAGCACAGATACCCTTCCGAAAACCGAATATGGAATGGACACGACCTACTCCTTGCTCAATCAACTGGACTCACCAGACCCTGTTCATCGCACAAGTATCTATCCGACTAGTAAGCATCTTAAAAGCTAAGTCTTGATATCTCTGTGTAAGTGCATCAAGGGTGTGTAAAGCGGCCTAAAACCAGCAGGGAAAATCAGCTCAGACCCATTCTGAGGATACGTTTCCAACACAAAGAAGAAACAAGCAGGGCAAAACAGAGAGAAATTCTTCCAAAATGCGTTCAGGGACTGGCATGCAACCAGGATTGACCACATCTACAGCCCCAGCGGCAGAAGACAGAAGGCTGGACACTCTTGGGGCTGAGACGATTGGTGAGGTTGGGAAAGCAAATGCAGACCCTTGAAAGGAATCCTGCGTGCTCCCCATTCCATGGCTCCCAACTCTCCAGGTTCAACGCAATCTTCCGACAGCGAAAGCACTCATTGGAAACCCAGCGGATGCTACACCGTGGGATCGGGAAAGCTTTCTGAAACTCACCTCAGTTTTCCTCTCCTGGTGCTCGTGTTCTCCATTCAGGCCCCCTTACTAACAATCTCCCCACTTGGAGACTCGGCGCCTTTCCATGCCTCTTTCGTACCGTCTGCAATTTGTCCGCAGGATGAACTGCAAGAGGGGGAACCAATGAGAGACTCGCTGGAGGTGTTTGGTCGGGCACATGTCACTCTCATTTCCCATCACGAAGAAGAATTCACCAGCGGTTCAGCCTGCCACCGCGGATCGACAATAGGGCGTGAAGCCATCCAGCCGTGTTGCGTCCCACTCACAAAAAAGCGACTTGGGAAATGGAGCTCAGGGGCCCTGCACTTCCCAAACCTGCAGAGTTCTAAACGATAACTATCGCCCCAAAATATATTGAGGTCAGGCTACGAAGAGGCGCTGAACGCAAGGCAGAACTGCAGGAAACGGATGTCAACGGGTACATCGGAATGGCCCCCATAGCACATGAAAAGCGCCAGAACGTGGACAATGATGCGGTTGGCCAAAAAGGGCGTATGCGTTTTTTCCTGAATATATTCAGGAAAAAACGCATACGCCCTTTTTGGCCAACCAAGCAACCTGGGAGAGCAAATCAGCACTACAAAGAAATCTCTCGCCCCCCCACCCGGGGCAAAAGGGCCAGGCGAAAAAAGTCTAAAAACCAGAAAGGCAGGACAGCCCACGGAGTCAAGGGAGCCTTGTTAAGCTGATGGGCGGGATGTCAATGGCCAACAGCCAATCTTCACAAGTGTATCCTCTTTCCCAAACCATGTAAAACACAGAACCACAGAGCATAGGGCACTTCCACACATGGGCGTTGACCTTGGGAAAATGAAAAAATCAACCAGACACAGGGACCCCAAAGTTGAGGGCTGCTGTCTTGACAAGAACCTCCACTCCGGTACACGTTTCATATCCCAGGAAAGAGCCAAGTGGACAAAGACGAGTGGACAAGTGGACAAAGACAAGTGGACAAGTGGACAAGTGGTGCTACATAGGTCCAATGGAGTGTCACTCAGCCATGAAATCCACGTCATGAGGCTGGTAGCATCATCCTGAGTGGATTTAGGTACGATCATCCTCAGTGAAATAAGTCCCACAAAAAAAGAAACTTATGATATCACTTATCGAGGGAATGTAAAAATCGCTCCCCATGAACGGAATCCCCAAACAGAACAGAGTCACGCTTTTAGAAAACACACTTATGCCTGCTTCAGGGGAAAGGTGAGGTGCGGTGACGCATAAAACTCGAGTTTGAAATGAGCACAGATACCCTTCCGTAAACCGAATATGGAATGGACACGACCTACTCCTTGCTCAATCAACTGGACTCACCAGACCCTGTTCATCGCACAAGTATCTATCCGACTAGTAAGCATCTTAAAAGCTAAGTCTTGATATCTCTGTGTAAGTGCATCAAGTGTGTGTAAAGCGGCCTAAAACCGGCAGGGAAAATCAGCTCAGACCCATTCTGAGGATACATTTCCAACACAAAGAAGAAACAAGCAGGGCAAAACAGAGAGAAATTCTTCCAAAATGCGTTCAGGGACTGGCATGCAACCAGGATTGACCACATCTACAGCCCCAGCGGCAGAAGACATAAGGCTGGACACTCTTGGGGCTGAGACGATTGGTGAGGTTGGGAAAGCAAAGGCAGACCCTTGAAAGGAATCCTGCGTGCTCCCCATTCCATGGCTCCCAACTCTCCAGGTTCAACGCAATCTTCCGACAGCGAAAGCACTCATTGGAAACCCAGCGGATGCTACACCGTGGGATCGGGAAAGCTTTCTGAAACTCACCTCAGTTTTCCTCTCCTGGTGCTCGTGTTCTCCATTCAGGCCCCCTTACTAACAATCTCCCCACTTGGAGACTCGGCGCCTTTCCATGCCTCTTTCGTACCGTCTGCAATTTGTCCGCAGGATGAACTGCAAGAGGGGGAACCAATGAGAGACTCGCTGGAGGTGTTTGGTCGGGCACATGTCACTCTCATTTCCCATCACGAAGAAGAATTCACCAGCGGTTCAGCCTGCCACCGCGGATCGACAATAGGGCGTGAAGCCATCCAGCCGTGTTGCGTCCCACTCACAAAAAAGCGACTTGGGAAATGGAGCTCAGGGGCCCTGCACTTCCCAAACCTGCAGAGTTCTAAACGATAACTATCGCCCCAAAATATATTGAGCGCAGGCTACGAAGAGGCGCTGAACGCAAGGCAGAACTGCAGGAAACGGATGTCAACGGGTACATCAGAATGGCCCCGATAGCACATGAAAAGCGCCCGAACGTGGACAATGATGCGGTTGGCCAAAAAGGGCGTATGCGTTTTTTCCTGAATATATTCAGGAAAAAACGCATACGCCCTTTTTGGCCAACCAAGCAACCTGGGAGAGCAAATCAGCACTACAAAGAAATCTCTCGCCCCCCCCCCGGGGCAAAAGGGCCAGGCGAAAAAAGTCTAAAAACCAGAAAGGCAGGACAGCCCACGGAGTCAAGGGAGCCTTGTTAAGCTGATGGGCGGGATGTCAATGGCCAACAGCCAATCTTCACAAGTGTATCCTCTTTCCCAAACCATGTAAAACACAGAACCACAGAGCATAGGGCACTTCCACACATGGGCGTTGACCTTGGGAAAATGAAAAAATCAACCAGACACAGGGACCCCAAAGTTGAGGGCTGCTGTCTTGACAAGAACCTCCACTCCGGTACACGTTTCATATCCCAGGAAAGAGCCAAGTGGACAAAGACGAGTGGACAAGTGGACAAAGACAAGTGGACAAGTGGACAAGTGGTGCTACGTAGGTCCAATGGAGTGTCACTCAGCCATGAAATCCACGTCATGAGGCTGGTAGCAGCATCCTGAGTGGATTTAGGTACGATCATCCTCAGTGAAATAAGTCCCACAAAAAAAGAAACTTATGATATCACTTATCGAGGGAATGTAAAAATCGCTCCCCATGAACGGAATCCCCAAACAGAACAGAGTCACGCTTTTAGAAAACACACTTATGCCTGCTTCAGGGGAAAGGTGAGGTGCGGTGACGCATAAAACTCGAGTTTGAAATGAGCACAGATACCCTTCCGAAAACCGAATATGGAATGGACACGACCTACTCCTTGCTCAATCAACTGGACTCACCAGACCCTGTTCATCGCACAAGTATCTATCCGACTAGTAAGCATCTTAAAAGCTAAGTCTTGATATCTCTGTGTAAGTGCATCAAGTGTGTGTAAAGCGGCCTAAAACCAGCAGGGAAAATCAGCTCAGACCCATTCTGAGGATACATTTCCAACACAAAGAAGAAACAAGCAGGGCAAAACAGAGAGAAATTCTTCCAAAATGCGTTCAGGGACTGGCATGCAACCAGGATTGACCACATCTACAGCCCCAGCGGCAGAAGACATAAGGCTGGACACTCTTGGGGCTGAGACGATTGGTGAGGTTGGGAAAGCAAATGCAGACCCTTGAAAGGAATCCTGCGTGCTCCCCATTCCATGGCTCCCAACTCTCCAGGTTCAACGCAATCTTCCGACAGCGAAAGCACTCATTGGAAACCCAGCGGATGCTACACCGTGGGATCGGGAAAGCTTTCTGAAACTCACCTCAGTTTTCCTCTCCTGGTGCTCGTGTTCTCCATTCAGGCCCCCTTACTAACAATCTCCCCACTTGGAGACTCGGCGCCTTTCCATGCCTCTTTCGTACCGTCTGCAATTTGTCCGCAGGATGAACTGCAAGAGGGGGAACCAATGAGAGACTCGCTGGAGGTGTTTGGTCGGGCACATGTCACTCTCATTTCCCATCACGAAGAAGAATTCACCAGCGGTTCAGCCTGCAACCGCGGATCGACAATAGGGCGTGAAGCCATCCAGCCGTGTTGCGTCCCACTCACAAAAAAGCGACTTGGGAAATGGAGCTCAGGGGCCCTGCACTTCCCAAACCTGCAGAGTTCTAAACGATAACTATCGCCCCAAAATATATTGAGGTCAGGCTACGAAGAGGCGCTGAACGCAAGGCAGAACTGCAGGAAACGGATGTCAACGGGTACATCGGAATGGCCCCGATAGCACATGAAAAGCGCCAGAACGTGGACAATGATGCGGTTGGCCAAAAAGGGCGTATGCGTTTTTTCCTGAATATATTCAGGAAAAAACGCATACGCCCTTTTTGGCCAACCAAGCAACCTGGGAGAGCAAATCAGCACTACAAAGAAATCTCTCGCCCCCCCCCCCCCCGGGGCAAAAGGGCCAGGCGAAAAAAGTCTAAAAACCAGAAAGGCAGGACAGCCCACGGAGTCAAGGGAGCCTTGTTAAGCTGATGGGCGGGATGTCAATGGCCAACAGCCAATCTTCACAAGTGTATCCTCTTTCCCAAACCATGTAAAACACAGAACCACAGAGCATAGGGCACTTCCACACATGGGCGTTGACCTTGGGAAAATGAAAAAATCAACCAGACACAGGGACCCCAAAGTTGAGGGCTGCTGTCTTGACAAGAACCTCCACTCCGGTACACGTTTCATATCCCAGGAAAGAGCCAAGTGGACAAAGACGAGTGGACAAGTGGACAAAGACAAGTGGACAAGTGGACAAGTGGTGCTACGTAGGTCCAATGGAGTGTCACTCAGCCATGAAATCCACGTCATGAGGCTGGTAGCAGCATCCTGAGTGGATTTAGGTACGATCATCCTCAGTGAAATAAGTCCCACAAAAAAAGAAACTTATGATATCACTTATCGAGGGAATGTAAAAATCGCTCCCCATGAACGGAATCCCCAAACAGAACAGAGTCACGCTTTTAGAAAACACACTTATGCCTGCTTCAGGGGAAAGGTGAGGTGCGGTGACGCATAAAACTCGAGTTTGAAATGAGCACAGATACCCTTCCGAAAACCGAATATGGAATGGACACGACCTACTCCTTGCTCAATCAACTGGACTCACCAGACCCTGTTCATCGCACAAGTATCTATCCGACTAGTAAGCATCTTAAAAGCTAAGTCTTGATATCTCTGTGTAAGTGCATCAAGTGTGTGTAAAGCGGCCTAAAACCAGCAGGGAAAATCAGCTCAGACCCATTCTGAGGATACGTTTCCAACACAAAGAAGAAACAAGCAGGGCAAAACAGAGAGAAATTCTTCCAAAATGCGTTCAGGGACTGGCATGCAACCAGGATTGACCACATCTACAGCCCCAGCGGCAGAAGACATAAGGCTGGACACTCTTGGGGCTGAGACGATTGGTGAGGTTGGGAAAGCAAATGCAGACCCTTGAAAGGAATCCTGCGTGCTCCCCATTCCATGGGTCCCAACTCTCCAGGTTCAACGCAATCTTCCGACAGCGAAAGCACTCATTGGAAACCCAGCGGATGCTACACCGTGGGATCGGGAAAGCTTTCTGAAACTCACCTCAGTTTTCCTCTCCTGGTGCTCGTGTTCTCCATTCAGGCCCCCTTACTAACAATCTCCCCACTTGGAGACTCGGCGCCTTTCCATGCCTCTTTCGTACCGTCTGCAATTTGTCCGCAGGATGAACTGCAAGAGGGGGAACCAATGAGAGACTCGCTGGAGGTGTTTGGTCGGGCACATGTCACTCTCATTTCCCATCACGAAGAAGAATTCACCAGCGGTTCAGCCTGCAACCGCGGATCGACAATAGGGCGTGAAGCCATCCAGCCGTGTTGCGTCCCACTCACAAAAAAGCGACTTGGGAAATGGAGCTCAGGGGCACTGCACTTCCCAAACCTGCAGAGTTCTAAACGATAACTATCGCCCCAAAATATATTGAGGGCAGGCTACGAAGAGGCGCTGAACGCAAGGCAGAACTGCAGGAAACGGATGTCAACGGGTACATCGGAATGGCCCCGATAGCACATGAAAAGCGCCAGAACGTGGACAATGATGCGGTTGGCCAAAAAGGGCGTATGCGTTTTTTCCTGAATATATTCAGGAAAAAACGCATACGCCCTTTTTGGCCAACCAAGCAACCTGGGAGAGCAAATCAGCACTACAAAGAAATCTCTCGCCCCCCCCCCCGGGGCAAAAGGGCCAGGCGAAAAAAGTCTAAAAACCAGAAAGGCAGGACAGCCCACGGAGTCAAGGGAGCCTTGTTAAGCTGATGGGCGGGATGTCAATGGCCAACAGCCAATCTTCACAAGTGTATCCTCTTTCCCAAACCATGTAAAACACAGAACCACAGAGCATAGGGCACTTCCACACATGGGCGTTGACCTTGGGAAAATCAAAAAATCAACCAGACACAGGGACCCCAAAGTTGAGGGCTGCTGTCTTGACAAGAACCTCCACTCCGGTACACGTTTCATATCCCAGGAAAGAGCCAAGTGGACAAAGACGAGTGGACAAGTGGACAAAGACAAGTGGACAAGTGGACAAGTGGTGCTACATAGGTCCAATGGAGTGTCACTCAGCCATGAAATCCACGTCATGAGGCTGGTAGCATCATCCTGAGTGGATTTAGGTACGATCATCCTCAGTGAAATAAGTCCCACAAAAAAAGAAACTTATGATATCACTTATCGAGGGAATGTAAAAATCGCTCCCCATGAACGGAATCCCCAAACAGAACAGAGTCACGCTTTTAGAAAACACACTTATGCCTGCTTCAGGGGAAAGGTGAGGTGCGGTGACGCATAAAACTCGAGTTTGAAATGAGCACAGATACCCTTCCGTAAACCGAATATGGAATGGACACGACCTACTCCTTGCTCAATCAACTGGACTCACCAGACCCTGTTCATCGCACAAGTATCTATCCGACTAGTAAGCATCTTAAAAGCTAAGTCTTGATATCTCTGTGTAAGTGCATCAAGTGTGTGTAAAGCGGCCTAAAACCAGCAGGGAAAATCAGCTCAGACCCATTCTGAGGATACATTTCCAACACAAAGAAGAAACAAGCAGGGCAAAACAGAGAGAAATTCTTCCAAAATGCGTTCAGGGACTGGCATGCAACCAGGATTGACCACATCTACAGCCCCAGCGGCAGAAGACAGAAGGCTGGACACTCTTGGGGCTGAGACGATTGGTGAGGTTGGGAAAGCAAATGCAGACCCTTGAAAGGAATCCTGCGTGCTCCCCATTCCATGGCTCCCAACTCTCCAGGTTCAACGCAATCTTCCGACAGCGAAAGCACTCATTGGAAACCCAGCGGATGCTACACCGTGGGATCGGGAAAGCTTTCTGAAACTCACCTCAGTTTTCCTCTCCTGGTGCTCGTGTTCTCCATTCAGGCCCCCTTACTAACAATCTCCCCACTTGGAGACTCGGCGCCTTTCCATGCCTCTTTCGTACCGTCTGCAATTTGTCCGCAGGATGAACTGCAAGAGGGGGAACCAATGAGAGACTCGCTGGAGGTGTTTGGTCGGGCACATGTCACTCTCATTTCCCATCACGAAGAAGAATTCACCAGCGGTTCAGCCTGCCACCGCGGATCCACAATAGGGCGTGAAGCCATCCAGCCGTGTTGCGTCCCACTCACAAAAAAGCGACTTGGGAAATGGAGCTCAGGGGCCCTGCACTTCCCAAACCTGCAGAGTTCTAAACGATAACTATCGCCCCAAAATATATTGAGCGCAGGCTACGAAGAGGCGCTGAACGCAAGGCAGAACTGCAGGAAACGGATGTCAACGGGTACATCAGAATGGCCCCGATAGCACATGA
Organism: Kogia breviceps; assembly: GCF_026419965.1. Lineage (NCBI taxonomy): Eukaryota > Metazoa > Chordata > Mammalia > Artiodactyla > Physeteridae > Kogia > Kogia breviceps. Next base: position 64,362 of record NW_026711657.1, on the reverse strand, counting down.
AAAGCGCCCGAACGTGGACAATGATGCGGTTGGCCAAAAAGGGCGTATGCGTTTTTTCCTGAATATATTCAGGAAAAAACGCATACGCCCTTTTTGGCCAACCAAGCAACCTGGGAGAGCAAATCAGCACTACAAAGAAATCTCTCGCCCCCCCCCCGGGGCAAAAGGGCCAGGCGAAAAAAGTCTAAAAACCAGAAAGGCAGGACAGCCCACGGAGTCAAGGGAGCCTTGTTAAGCTGATGGGCGGGATGTCAATGGCCAACAGCCAATCTTCACAAGTGTATCCTCTTTCCCAAACCATGTAAAACACAGAACCACAGAGCATAGGGCACTTCCACACATGGGCGTTGACCTTGGGAAAATCAAAAAATCAACCAGACACAGGGACCCCAAAGTTGAGGGCTGCTGTCTTGACAAGAACCTCCACTCCGGTACACGTTTCATATCCCAGGAAAGAGCCAAGTGGACAAAGACGAGTGGACAAGTGGACAAAGACAAGTGGACAAGTGGACAAGTGGTGCTACGTAGGTCCAATGGAGTGTCACTCAGCCATGAAATCCACGTCATGAGGCTGGTAGCAGCATCCTGAGTGGATTTAGGTACGATCATCCTCAGTGAAATAAGTCCCACAAAAAAAGAAACTTATGATATCACTTATCGAGGGAATGTAAAAATCGCTCCCCATGAACGGAATCCCCAAACAGAACAGAGTCACGCTTTTAGAAAACACACTTATGCCTGCTTCAGGGGAAAGGTGAGGTGCGGTGACGCATAAAACTCGAGTTTGAAATGAGCACAGATACCCTTCCGAAAACCGAATATGGAATGGACACGACCTACTCCTTGCTCAATCAACTGGACTCACCAGACCCTGTTCATCGCACAAGTATCTATCCGACTAGTAAGCATCTTAAAAGCTAAGTCTTGATATCTCTGTGTAAGTGCATCAAGTGTGTGTAAAGCGGCCTAAAGCCAGCAGGGAAAATCAGCTCAGACCCATTCTGAGGATACATTTCCAACACAAAGAAGAAACAAGCAGGGCAAAACAGAGAGAAATTCTTCCAAAATGCGTTCAGGGACTGGCATGCAACCAGGATTGACCACATCTACAGCCCCAGCGGCAGAAGACATAAGGCTGGACACTCTTGGGGCTGAGACGATTGGTGAGGTTGGGAAAGCAAATGCAGACCCTTGAAAGGAATCCTGCGTGCTCCCCATTCCATGGGTCCCAACTCTCCAGGTTCAACGCAATCTTCCGACAGCGAAAGCACTCATTGGAAACCCAGCGGATGCTACACCGTGGGATCGGGAAAGCTTTCTGAAACTCACCTCAGTTTTCCTCTCCTGGTGCTCGTGTTCTCCATTCAGGCCCCCTTACTAACAATCTCCCCACTTGGAGACTCGGCGCCTTTCCATGCCTCTTTCGTACCGTCTGCAATTTGTCCGCAGGATGAACTGCAAGAGGGGGAACCAATGAGAGACTCGCTGGAGGTGTTTGGTCGGGCACATGTCACTCTCATTTCCCATCACGAAGAAGAATTCACCAGCGGTTCAGCCTGCAACCGCGGATCGACAATAGGGCGTGAAGCCATCCAGCCGTGTTGCGTCCCACTCACAAAAAAGCGACTTGGGAAATGGAGCTCAGGGGCCCTGCACTTCCCAAACCTGCAGAGTTCTAAACGATAACTATCGCCCCAAAATATATTGAGGTCAGGCTACGAAGAGGCGCTGAACGCAAGGCAGAACTGCAGGAAACGGATGTCAACCGGTACATCGGAATGGCCCCGATAGCACATGAAAAGCGCCAGAACGTGGACAATGATGCGGTTGGCCAAAAAGGGCGTATGCGTTTTTTCCTGAATATATTCAGGAAAAAACGCATACGCCCTTTTTGGCCAACCAAGCAACCTGGGAGAGCAAATCAGCACTACAAAGAAATCTCTCGCCCCCCCCCCCGGGGCAAAAGGGCCAGGCGAAAAAAGTCTAAAAACCAGAAAGGCAGGACAGCCCACGGAGTCAAGGGAGCCTTGTTAAGCTGATGGGCGGGATGTCAATGGCCAACAGCCAATCTTCACAAGTGTATCCTCTTTCCCAAACCATGTAAAACACAGAACCACAGAGCATAGGGCACTTCCACACATGGGCGTTGACCTTGGGAAAATGAAAAAATCAACCAGACACAGGGACCCCAAAGTTGAGGGCTGCTGTCTTGACAAGAACCTCCACTCCGGTACACGTTTCATATCCCAGGAAAGAGCCAAGTGGACAAAGACGAGTGGACAAGTGGACAAAGACAAGTGGACAAGTGGACAAGTGGTGCTACGTAGGTCCAATGGAGTGTCACTCAGCCATGAAATCCACGTCATGAGGCTGGTAGCAGCATCCTGAGTGGATTTAGGTACGATCATCCTCAGTGAAATAAGTCCCACAAAAAAAGAAACTTATGATATCACTTATCGAGGGAATGTAAAAATCGCTCCCCATGAACGGAATCCCCAAACAGAACAGAGTCACGCTTTTAGAAAACACACTTATGCCTGCTTCAGGGGAAAGGTGAGGTGCGGTGACGCATAAAACTCGAGTTTGAAATGAGCACAGATACCCTTCCGAAAACCGAATATGGAATGGACACGACCTACTCCTTGCTCAATCAACTGGACTCACCAGACCCTGTTCATCGCACAAGTATCTATCCGACTAGTAAGCATCTTAAAAGCTAAGTCTTGATATCTCTGTGTAAGTGCATCAAGGGTGTGTAAAGCGGCCTAAAACCAGCAGGGAAAATCAGCTCAGACCCATTCTGAGGATACATTTCCAACACAAAGAAGAAACAAGCAGGGCAAAACAGAGAGAAATTCTTCCAAAATGCGTTCAGGGACTGGCATGCAACCAGGATTGACCACATCTACAGCCCCAGCGGCAGAAGACATAAGGCTGGACACTCTTGGGGCTGAGACGATTGGTGAGGTTGGGAAAGCAAATGCAGACCCTTGAAAGGAATCCTGCGTGCTCCCCATTCCATGGCTCCCAACTCTCCAGGTTCAACGCAATCTTCCGACAGCGAAAGCACTCATTGGAAACCCAGCGGATGCTACACCGTGGGATCGGGAAAGCTTTCTGAAACTCACCTCAGTTTTCCTCTCCTGGTGCTCGTGTTCTCCATTCAGGCCCCCTTACTAACAATCTCCCCACTTGGAGACTCGGCGCCTTTCCATGCCTCTTTCGTACCGTCTGCAATTTGTCCGCAGGATGAACTGCAAGAGGGGGAACCAATGAGAGACTCGCTGGAGGTGTTTGGTCGGGCACATGTCACTCTCATTTCCCATCACGAAGAAGAATTCACCAGCGGTTCAGCCTGCCACCGCGGATCGACAATAGGGCGTGAAGCCATCCAGCCGTGTTGCGTCCCACTCACAAAAAAGCGACTTGGGAAATGGAGCTCAGGGGCCCTGCACTTCCCAAACCTGCAGAGTTCTAAACGATAACTATCGCCCCAAAATATATTGAGCGCAGGCTACGAAGAGGCGCTGAACGCAAGGCAGAACTGCAGGAAACGGATGTCAACGGGTACATCAGAATGGCCCCGATAGCACATGAAAAGCGCCCGAACGTGGACAATGATGCGGTTGGCCAAAAAGGGCGTATGCGTTTTTTCCTGAATATATTCAGGAAAAAACGCATACGCCCTTTTTGGCCAACCAAGCAACCTGGGAGAGCAAATCAGCACTACAAAGAAATCTCTCGCCCCCCCCCCCGGGGCAAAAGTGCCAGGCGAAACAAGTCTAAAAACCAGAAAGGCAGGACAGCCCACGGAGTCAAGGGAGCCTTGTTAAGCTGATGGGCGGGATGTCAATGGCCAACAGCCAATCTTCACAAGTGTATCCTCTTTCCCAAACCATGTAAAACACAGAACCACAGAGCATAGGGCACTTCCACACATGGGCGTTGACCTTGGGAAAATGAAAAAATCAACCAGACACAGGGACCCCAAAGTTGAGGGCTGCTGTCTTGACAAGAACCTCCACTCCGGTACACGTTTCATATCCCAGGAAAGAGCCAAGTGGACAAAGACGAGTGGACAAGTGGACAAAGACAAGTGGACAAGTGGACAAGTGGTGCTACGTAGGTCCAATGGAGTGTCACTCAGCCATGAAATCCACGTCATGAGGCTGGTAGCAGCATCCTGAGTGGATTTAGGTACGATCATCCTCAGTGAAATAAGTCCCACAAAAAAAGAAACTTATGATATCACTTATCGAGGGAATGTAAAAATCGCTCCCCATGAACGGAATCCCCAAACAGAACAGAGTCACGCTTTTAGAAAACACACTTATGCCTGCTTCAGGGGAAAGGTGAGGTGCGGTGACGCATAAAACTCGAGTTTGAAATGAGCACAGATACCCTTCCGAAAACCGAATATGGAATGGACACGACCTACTCCTTGCTCAATCAACTGGACTCACCAGACCCTGTTCATCGCACAAGTATCTATCCGACTAGTAAGCATCTTAAAAGCTAAGTCTTGATATCTCTGTGTAAGTGCATCAAGTGTGTGTAAAGCGGCCTAAAACCAGCAGGGAAAATCAGCTCAGACCCATTCTGAGGATACATTTCCAACACAAAGAAGAAACAAGCAGGGCAAAACAGAGAGAAATTCTTCCAAAATGCGTTCAGGGACTGGCATGCAACCAGGATTGACCACATCTACAGCCCCAGCGGCAGAAGACATAAGGCTGGACACTCTTGGGGCTGAGACGATTGGTGAGGTTGGGAAAGCAAATGCAGACCCTTGAAAGGAATCCTGCGTGCTCCCCATTCCATGGCTCCCAACTCTCCAGGTTCAACGCAATCTTCCGACAGCGAAAGCACTCATTGGAAACCCAGCGGATGCTACACCGTGGGATCGGGAAAGCTTTCTGAAACTCACCTCAGTTTTCCTCTCCTGGTGCTCGTGTTCTCCATTCAGGCCCCCTTACTAACAATCTCCCCACTTGGAGACTCGGCGCCTTTCCATGCCTCTTTCGTACCGTCTGCAATTTGTCCGCAGGATGAACTGCAAGAGGGGGAACCAATGAGAGACTCGCTGGAGGTGTTTGGTCGGGCACATGTCACTCTCATTTCCCATCACGAAGAAGAATTCACCAGCGGTTCAGCCTGCAACCGCGGATCGACAATAGGGCGTGAAGCCATCCAGCCGTGTTGCGTCCCACTCACAAAAAAGCGACTTGGGAAATGGAGCTCAGGGGCCCTGCACTTCCCAAACCTGCAGAGTTCTAAACGATAACTATCGCCCCAAAATATATTGAGGTCAGGCTACGAAGAGGCGCTGAACGCAAGGCAGAACTGCAGGAAACGGATGTCAACGGGTACATCGGAATGGCCCCGATAGCACATGAAAAGCGCCAGAACGTGGACAATGATGCGGTTGGCCAAAAAGGGCGTATGCGTTTTTTCCTGAATATATTCAGGAAAAAACGCATACGCCCTTTTTGGCCAACCAAGCAACCTGGGAGAGCAAATCAGCACTACAAAGAAATCTCTCGCCCCCCCCCCCCCCGGGGCAAAAGGGCCAGGCGAAAAAAGTCTAAAAACCAGAAAGGCAGGACAGCCCACGGAGTCAAGGGAGCCTTGTTAAGCTGATGGGCGGGATGTCAATGGCCAACAGCCAATCTTCACAAGTGTATCCTCTTTCCCAAACCATGTAAAACACAGAACCACAGAGCATAGGGCACTTCCACACATGGGCGTTGACCTTGGGAAAATGAAAAAATCAACCAGACACAGGGACCCCAAAGTTGAGGGCTGCTGTCTTGACAAGAACCTCCACTCCGGTACACGTTTCATATCCCAGGAAAGAGCCAAGTGGACAAAGACGAGTGGACAAGTGGACAAAGACAAGTGGACAAGTGGACAAGTGGTGCTACATAGGTCCAATGGAGTGTCACTCAGCCATGAAATCCACGTCATGAGGCTGGTAGCATCATCCTGAGTGGATTTAGGTACGATCATCCTCAGTGAAATAAGTCCCACAAAAAAAGAAACTTATGATATCACTTATCGAGGGAATGTAAAAATCGCTCCCCATGAACGGAATCCCCAAACAGAACAGAGTCACGCTTTTAGAAAACACACTTATGCCTGCTTCAGGGGAAAGGTGAGGTGCGGTGACGCATAAAACTCGAGTTTGAAATGAGCACAGATACCCTTCCGAAAACCGAATATGGAATGGACACGACCTACTCCTTGCTCAATCAACTGGACTCACCAGACCCTGTTCATCGCACAAGTATCTATCCGACTAGTAAGCATCTTAAAAGCTAAGTCTTGATATCTCTGTGTAAGTGCATCAAGTGTGTGTAAAGCGGCCTAAAACCAGCAGGGAAAATCAGCTCAGACCCATTCTGAGGATACATTTCCAACACAAAGAAGAAACAAGCAGGGCAAAACAGAGAGAAATTCTTCCAAAATGCGTTCAGGGACTGGCATGCAACCAGGATTGACCACATCTACAGCCCCAGCGGCAGAAGACAGAAGGCTGGACACTCTTGGGGCTGAGACGATTGGTGAGGTTGGGAAAGCAAATGCAGACCCTTGAAAGGAATCCTGCGTGCTCCCCATTCCATGGCTCCCAACTCTCCAGGTTCAACGCAATCTTCCGACAGCGAAAGCACTCATTGGAAACCCAGCGGATGCTACACCGTGGGATCGGGAAAGCTTTCTGAAACTCACCTCAGTTTTCCTCTCCTGGTGCTCGTGTTCTCCATTCAGGCCCCCTTACTAACAATCTCCCCACTTGGAGACTCGGCGCCTTTCCATGCCTCTTTCGTACCGTCTGCAATTTGTCCGCAGGATGAACTGCAAGAGGGGGAACCAATGAGAGACTCGCTGGAGGTGTTTGGTCGGGCACATGTCACTCTCATTTCCCATCACGAAGAAGAATTCACCAGCGGTTCAGCCTGCCACCGCGGATCGACAATAGGGCGTGAAGCCATCCAGCCGTGTTGCGTCCCACTCACAAAAAAGCGACTTGGGAAATGGAGCTCAGGGGCCCTGCACTTCCCAAACCTGCAGAGTTCTAAACGATAACTATCGCCCCAAAATATATTGAGCGCAGGCTACGAAGAGGCGCTGAACGCAAGGCAGAACTGCAGGAAACGGATGTCAACGGGTACATCAGAATGGCCCCGATAGCACATGAAAAGCGCCCGAACGTGGACAATGATGCGGTTGGCCAAAAAGGGCGTATGCGTTTTTTCCTGAATATATTCAGGAAAAAACGCATACGCCCTTTTTGGCCAACCAAGCAACCTGGGAGAGCAAATCAGCACTACAAAGAAATCTCTCGCCCCCCCCCCGGGGCAAAAGGGCCAGGCGAAAAAAGTCTAAAAACCAGAAAGGCAGGACAGCCCACGGAGTCAAGGGAGCCTTGTTAAGCTGATGGGCGGGATGTCAATGGCCAACAGCCAATCTTCACAAGTGTATCCTCTTTCCCAAACCATGTAAAACACAGAACCACAGAGCATAGGGCACTTCCACACATGGGCGTTGACCTTGGGAAAATGAAAAAATCAACCAGACACAGGGACCCCAAAGTTGAGGGCTGCTGTCTTGACAAGAACCTCCACTCCGGTACACGTTTCATATCCCAGGAAAGAGCCAAGTGGACAAAGACGAGTGGACAAGTGGACAAAGACAAGTGGACAAGTGGACAAGTGGTGCTACGTAGGTCCAATGGAGTGTCACTCAGCCATGAAATCCACGTCATGAGGCTGGTAGCATCATCCTGAGTGGATTTAGGTACGATCATCCTCAGTGAAATAAGTCCCACAAAAAAAGAAACTTATGATATCACTTATCGAGGGAATATAAAAATCGCTCCCCATGAATGGAATCCCCAAACAGAACAGAGTCACGCTTTTAGAAAACACACTTATGCCTGCTTCAGGGGAAAGGTGAGGTGCGGTGACGCATAAAACTCGAGTTTGAAATGAGCACAGATACCCTTCCGAAAACCGAATATGGAATGGACACGACCTACTCCTTGCTCAATCAACTGGACTCACCAGACCCTGTTCATCGCACAAGTATCTATCCGACTAGTAAGCATCTTAAAAGCTAAGTCTTGATATCTCTGTGTAAGTGCATCAAGTGTGTGTAAAGCGGCCTAAAACCAGCAGGGAAAATCAGCTCAGACCCATTCTGAGGATACATTTCCAACACAAAGAAGAAACAAGCAGGGCAAAACAGAGAGAAATTCTTCCAAAATGCGTTCAGGGACTGGCATGCAACCAGGATTGACCACATCTACAGCCCCAGCGGCAGAAGACATAAGGCTGGACACTCTTGGGGCTGAGACGATTGGTGAGGTTGGGAAAGCAAATGCAGACACTTGAAAGTAATCCTGCGTGCTCCCCATTCCATGGCTCCCAACTCTCCAGGTTCAACGCAATCTTCCGACAGCGAAAGCACTCATTGGAAACCCAGCGGATGCTACACCGTGGGATCGGGAAAGCTTTCTGAAACTCACCTCAGTTTTCCTCTCCTGGTGCTCGTGTTCTCCATTCAGGCCCCCTTACTAACAATCTCCCCACTTGGAGACTCGGCGCCTTTCCATGCCTCTTTCGTACCGTCTGCAATTTGTCCGCAGGATGAACTGCAAGAGGGGGAACCAATGAGAGACTCGCTGGAGGTGTTTGGTCGGGCACATGTCACTCTCATTTCCCATCACGAAGAAGAATTCACCAGCGGTTCAGCCTGCAACCGCGGATCGACAATAGGGCGTGAAGCCATCCAGCCGTGTTGCGTCCCACTCACAAAAAAGCGACTTGGGAAATGGAGCTCAGGGGCACTGCACTTCCCAAACCTGCAGAGTTCTAAACGATAACTATCGCCCCAAAATATATTGAGGTCAGGCTACGAAGAGGCGCTGAACGCAAGGCAGAACTGCAGGAAACGGATGTCAACGGGTACATCGGAATGGCCCCGATAGCACATGAAAAGCGCCAGAACGTGGACAATGATGCGGTTGGCCAAAAAGGGCGTATGCGTTTTTTCCTGAATATATTCAGGAAAAAACGCATACGCCCTTTTTGGCCAACCAAGCAACCTGGGAGAGCAAATCAGCACTACAAAGAAATCTCTCGCCCCCCCCCCCGGGGCAAAAGGGCCAGGCGAAAAAAGTCTAAAAACCAGAAAGGCAGGACAGCCCACGGAGTCAAGGGAGCCTTGTTAAGCTGATGGGCGGGATGTCAATGGCCAACAGCCAATCTTCACAAGTGTATCCTCTTTCCCAAACCATGTAAAACACAGAACCACAGAGCATAGGGCACTTCCACACATGGGCGTTGACCTTGGGAAAATGAAAAAATCAACCAGACACAGGGACCCCAAAGTTGAGGGCTGCTGTCTTGACAAGAACCTCCACTCCGGTACACGTTTCATATCCCAGGAAAGAGCCAAGTGGACAAAGACGAGTGGACAAGTGGACAAAGACAAGTGGACAAGTGGACAAGTGGTGCTACGTAGGTCCAATGGAGTGTCACTCAGCCATGAAATCCACGTCATGAGGCTGGTAGCAGCATCCTGAGTGGATTTAGGTACGATCATCCTCAGTGAAATAAGTCCCACAAAAAAAGAAACTTATGATATCACTTATCGAGGGAATGTAAAAATCGCTCCCCATGAACGGAATCCCCAAACAGAATAGAGTCACGCTTTTAGAAAACACACTTATGCCTGCTTCAGGGGAAAGGTGAGGTGGGGTGACGCATAAAACTCGAGTTTGAAATGAGCACAGATACCCTTCCGAAAACCGAATATGGAATGGACACGACCTACTCCTTGCTCAATCAACTGGACTCACCAGACCCTGTTCATCGCACAAGTATCTATCCGACTAGTAAGCATCTTAAAAGCTAAGTCTTGATATCTCTGTGTAAGTGCATCAAGGGTGTGTAAAGCGGCCTAAAACCAGCAGGGAAAATCAGCTCAGACCCATTCTGAGGATACATTTCCAACACAAAGAAGAAACAAGCAGGGCAAAACAGAGAGAAATTCTTCCAAAATGCGTTCAGGGACTGGCATGCAACCAGGATTGACCACATCTACAGCCCCAGCGGCAGAAGACATAAGGCTGGACACTCTTGGGGCTGAGACAATTGGTGAGGTTGGGAAAGCAAATGCAGACCCTTGAAAGGAATCCTGCGTGCTCCCCATTCCATGGCTCCCAACTCTCCAGGTTCAACGCAATCTTCCGACAGCGAAAGCACTCATTGGAAACCCAGCGGATGCTACACCGTGGGATCGGGAAAGCTTTCTGAAACTCACCTCAGTTTTCCTCTCCTGGTGCTCGTGTTCTCCATTCAGGCCCCCTTACTAACAATCTCCCCACTTGGAGACTCGGCGCCTTTCCATGCCTCTTTCGTACCGTCTGCAATTTGTCCGCAGGATGAACTGCAAGAGGGGGAACCAATGAGAGACTCGCTGGAGGTGTTTGGTCGGGCACATGTCACTCTCATTTCCCATCACGAAGAAGAATTCACCAGCGGTTCAGCCTGCAACCGCGGATCGACAATAGGGCGTGAAGCCATCCAGCCGTGTTGCGTCCCACTCACAAAAAAGCGACTTGGGAAATGGAGCTCAGGGGCCCTGCACTTCCCAAACCTGCAGAGTTCTAAACGATAACTATCGCCCCAAAATATATTGAGCGCAGGCTACGAAGAGGCGCTGAACGCAAGGCAGAACTGCAGGAAACGGATGTCAACGGGTACATCGGAATGGCCCCGATAGCACATGAAAAGCGCCAGAACGTGGACAATGATGCGGTTGGCCAAAAAGGGCGTATGCGTTTTTTCCTGAATATATTCAGGAAAAAACGCATACGCCCTTTTTGGCCAACCAAGCAACCTGGGAGAGCAAATCAGCACTACAAAGAAATCTCTCGCCCCCCCCCCCCCGGGGCAAAAGGGCCAGGCGAAAAAAGTCTAAAAACCAGAAAGGCAGGACAGCCCACGGAGTCAAGGGAGCCTTGTTAAGCTGATGGGCGGGATGTCAATGGCCAACAGCCAATCTTCACAAGTGTATCCTCTTTCCCAAACCATGTAAAACACAGAACCACAGAGCATAGGGCACTTCCACACATGGGCGTTGACCTTGGGAAAATGAAAAAATCAACCAGACACAGGGACCCCAAAGTTGAGGGCTGCTGTCTTGACAAGAACCTCCACTCCGGTACACGTTTCATATCCCAGGAAAGAGCCAAGTGGACAAAGACGAGTGGACAAGTGGACAAAGACAAGTGGACAAGTGGACAAGTGGTGCTACGTAGGTCCAATGGAGTGTCACTCAGCCATGAAATCCACGTCATGAGGCTGGTAGCAGCATCCTGAGTGGATTTAGGTACGATCATCCTCAGTGAAATCAGTCCCACAAAAAAAGAAACTTATGATATCACTTATCGAGGGAATGTAAAAATCGCTCCCCATGAACGGAATCCCCAAACAGAACAGAGTCACGCTTTTAGAAAACACACTTATGCCTGCTTCAGGGGAAAGGTGAGGTGCGGTGACGCATAAAACTCGAGTTTGAAATGAGCACAGATACCCTTCCGAAAACCGAATATGGAATGGACACGACCTACTCCTTGCTCAATCAACTGGACTCACCAGACCCTGTTCATCGCACAAGTATCTATCCGACTAGTAAGCATCTTAAAAGCTAAGTCTTGATATCTCTGTGTAAGTGCATCAAGTGTGTGTAAAGCGGCCTAAAACCAGCAGGGAAAATCAGCTCAGACCCATTCTGAGGATACATTTCCAACACAAAGAAGAAACAAGCAGGGCAAAACAGAGAGAAATTCTTCCAAAATGCGTTCAGGGACTGGCATGCAACCAGGATTGACCACATCTACAGCCCCAGCGGCAGAAGACATAAGGCTGGACACTCTTGGGGCTGAGACGATTGGTGAGGTTGGGAAAGCAAATGCAGACCCTTGAAAGGAATCCTGCGTGCTCCCCATTCCATGGCTCCCAACTCTCCAGGTTCAACGCAATCTTCCGACAGCGAAAGCACTCATTGGAAACCCAGCGGATGCTACACCGTGGGATCGGGAAAGCTTTCTGAAACTCACCTCAGTTTTCCTCTCCTGGTGCTCGTGTTCTCCATTCAGGCCCCCTTACTAACAATCTCCCCACTTGGAGCCTCGGCGCCTTTCCATGCCTCTTTCGTACCGTCTGCAATTTGTCCGCAGGATGAACTGCAAGAGGGGGAACCAATGAGAGACTCGCTGGAGGTGTTTGGTCGGGCACATGTCACTCTCATTTCCCATCACGAAGAAGAATTCACCAGCGGTTCAGCCTGCCACCGCGGATCGACAATAGGGCGAGAAGCCATCCAGCCGTGTTGCGGCCCACTCACAAAAAAGCGACTTGGGAAATGGAGCTCAGGGGCCCTGCACTTCCCAAACCTGCAGAGTTCTAAACGATAACTATCGCCCCAAAATATATTGAGCGCAGGCTACGAAGAGGCGCTGAACGCAAGGCAGAACTGCAGGAAACGGATGTCAACGGGTACATCGGAATGGCCCCGATAGCACATGAAAAGCGCCAGAACGTGGACAATGATGCGGTTGGCCAAAAAGGGCGTATGCGTTTTTTCCTGAATATATTCAGGAAAAAACGCATACGCCCTTTTTGGCCAACCAAGCAACCTGGGAGAGCAAATCAGCACTACAAAGAAATCTCTCGCCCCCCCCCCCCCCGGGGCAAAAGGGCCAGGCGAAAAAAGTCTAAAAACCAGAAAGGCAGGACAGCCCACGGAGTCAAGGGAGCCTTGTTAAGCTGATGGGCGGGATGTCAATGGCCAACAGCCAATCTTCACAAGTGTATCCTCTTTCCCAAACCATGTAAAACACAGAACCACAGAGCATAGGGCACTTCCACACATGGGCGTTGACCTTGGGAAAATGAAAAAATCAACCAGACACAGGGACCCCAAAGTTGAGGGCTGCTGTCTTGACAAGAACCTCCACTCCGGTACACGTTTCATATCCCAGGAAAGAGCCAAGTGGACAAAGACGAGTGGACAAGTGGACAAAGACAAGTGGACAAGTGGACAAGTGGTGCTACGTAGGTCCAATGGAGTGTCACTCAGCCATGAAATCCACGTCATGAGGCTGGTAGCAGCATCCTGAGTGGATTTAGGTACGATCATCCTCAGTGAAATAAGTCCCACAAAAAAAGAAACTTATGATATCACTTATCGAGGGAATGTAAAAATCGCTCCCCATGAACGGAATCCCCAAACAGAACAGAGTCACGCTTTTAGAAAACACACTTATGCCTGCTTCAGGGGAAAGGTGAGGTGCGGTGACGCATAAAACTCGAGTTTGAAATGAGCACAGATACCCTTCCGAAAACCGAATATGGAATGGACACGACCTACTCCTTGCTCAATCAACTGGACTCACCAGACCCTGTTCATCGCACAAGTATCTATCCGACTAGTAAGCATCTTAAAAGCTAAGTCTTGATATCTCTGTGTAAGTGCATCAAGTGTGTGTAAAGCGGCCTAAAACCAGCAGGGAAAATCAGCTCAGACCCATTCTGAGGATACATTTCCAACACAAAGAAGAAACAAGCAGGGCAAAACAGAGAGAAATTCTTCCAAAATGCGTTCAGGGACTGGCATGCAACCAGGATTGACCACATCTACAGCCCCAGCGGCAGAAGACATAAGGCTGGACACTCTTGGGGCTGAGACGATTGGTGAGGTTGGGAAAGCAAATGCAGACCCTTGAAAGGAATCCTGCGTGCTCCCCATTCCATGGCTCCCAACTCTCCAGGTTCAACGCAATCTTCCGACAGCGAAAGCACTCATTGGAAACCCAGCGGATGCTACACCGTGGGATCGGGAAAGCTTTCTGAAACTCACCTCAGTTTTCCTCTCCTGGTGCTCGTGTTCTCCATTCAGGCCCCCTTACTAACAATCTCCCCACTTGGAGACTCGGCGCCTTTCCATGCCTCTTTCGTACCGTCTGCAATTTGTCCGCAGGATGAACTGCAAGAGGGGGAACCAATGAGAGACTCGCTGGAGGTGTTTGGTCGGGCACATGTCACTCTCATTTCCCATCACGAAGAAGAATTCACCAGCGGTTCAGCCTGCCACCGCGGATCGACAATAGGGCGAGAAGCCATCCAGCCGTGTTGCGTCCCACTCACAAAAAAGCGACTTGGGAAATGGAGCTCAGGGGCCCTGCACTTCCCAAACCTGCAGAGTTCTAAACGATAACTATCGCCCCAAAATATATTGAGCGCAGGCTACGAAGAGGCGCTGAACGCAAGGCAGAACTGCAGGAAACGGATGTCAACGGGTACATCGGAATGGCCCCGATAGCACATGAAAAGCGCCAGAACGTGGACAATGATGCGGTTGGCCAAAAAGGGCGTATGCGTTTTTTCCTGAATATATTCAGGAAAAAACGCATACGCCCTTTTTGGCCAACCAAGCAACCTGGGAGAGCAAATCAGCACTACAAAGAAATCTCTCGCCGCCCCCCCCCGGGGCAAAAGGGCCAGGCGAAAAAAGTCTAAAAACCAGAAAGGCAGGACAGCCCACGGAGTCAAGGGAGCCTTGTTAAGCTGATGGGCGGGATGTCAATGGCCAACAGCCAATCTTCACAAGTGTATCCTCTTTCCCAAACCATGTAAAACACAGAACCACAGAGCATAGGGCACTTCCACACATGGGCGTTGACCTTGGGAAAATGAAAAAATCAACCAGACACAGGGACCCCAAAGTTGAGGGCTGCTGTCTTGACAAGAACCTCCACTCCGGTACACGTTTCATATCCCAGGAAAGAGCCAAGTGGACAAAGACGAGTGGACAAGTGGACAAAGACAAGTGGACAAGTGGACAAGTGGTGCTACGTAGGTCCAATGGAGTGTCACTCAGCCATGAAATCCACGTCATGAGGCTGGTAGCAGCATCCTGAGTGGATTTAGGTACGATCATCCTCAGTGAAATAAGTCCCACAAAAAAAGAAACTTATGATATCACTTATCGAGGGAATGTAAAAATCGCTCCCCATGAACGGAATCCCCAAACAGAACAGAGTCACGCTTTTAGAAAACACACTTATGCCTGCTTCAGGGGAAAGGTGAGGTGCGGTGACGCATAAAACTCGAGTTTGAAATGAGCACAGATACCCTTCCGAAAACCGAATATGGAATGGACACGACCTACTCCTTGCTCAATCAACTGGACTCACCAGACCCTGTTCATCGCACAAGTATCTATCCGACTAGTAAGCATCTTAAAAGCTAAGTCTTGATATCTCTGTGTAAGTGCATCAAGGGTGTGTAAAGCGGCCTAAAACCAGCAGGGAAAATCAGCTCAGACCCATTCTGAGGATACATTTCCAACACAAAGAAGAAACAAGCAGGGCAAAACAGAGAGAAATTCTTCCAAAATGCGTTCAGGGACTGGCATGCAACCAGGATTGACCACATCTACAGCCCCAGCGGCAGAAGACATAAGGCTGGACACTCTTGGGGCTGAGACGATTGGTGAGGTTGGGAAAGCAAATGCAGACCCTTGAAAGGAATCCTGCGTGCTCCCCATTCCATGGCTCCCAACTCTCCAGGTTCAACGCAATCTTCCGACAGCGAAAGCACTCATTGGAAACCCAGCGGATGCTACACCGTGGGATCGGGAAAGCTTTCTGAAACTCACCTCAGTTTTCCTCTCCTGGTGCTCGTGTTCTCCATTCAGGCCCCCTTACTAACAATCTCCCCACTTGGAGCCTCGGCGCCTTTCCATGCCTCTTTCGTACCGTCTGCAATTTGTCCGCAGGATGAACTGCAAGAGGGGGAACCAATGAGAGACTCGCTGGAGGTGTTTGGTCGGGCACATGTCACTCTCATTTCCCATCACGAAGAAGAATTCACCAGCGGTTCAGCCTGCCACCGCGGATCGACAATAGGGCGAGAAGCCATCCAGCCGTGTTGCGGCCCACTCACAAAAAAGCGACTTGGGAAATGGAGCTCAGGGGCCCTGCACTTCCCAAACCTGCAGAGTTCTAAACGATAACTATCGCCCCAAAATATATTGAGCGCAGGCTACGAAGAGGCGCTGAACGCAAGGCAGAACTGCAGGAAACGGATGGCAACGGGTACATCGGAATGGCCCCGATAGCACATGAAAAGCGCCAGAACGTGGACAATGATGCGGTTGGCCAAAAAGGGCGTATGCGTTTTTTCCTGAATATATTCAGGAAAAAACGCATACGCCCTTTTTGGCCAACCAAGCAACCTGGGAGAGCAAATCAGCACTACAAAGAAATCTCTCGCCCCCCCCCCCCGGGGCAAAAGGGCCAGGCGAAAAAAGTCTAAAAACCAGAAAGGCAGGACAGCCCACGGAGTCAAGGGAGCCTTGTTAAGCTGATGGGCGGGATGTCAATGGCCAACAGCCAATCTTCACAAGTGTATCCTCTTTCCCAAACCATGTAAAACACAGAACCACAGAGCATAGGGCACTTCCACACATGGGCGTTGACCTTGGGAAAATGAAAAAATCAACCAGACACAGGGACCCCAAAGTTGAGGGCTGCTGTCTTGACAAGAACCTCCACTCCGGTACACGTTTCATATCCCAGGAAAGAGCCAAGTGGACAAAGACGAGTGGACAAGTGGACAAAGACAAGTGGACAAGTGGACAAGTGGTGCTACGTAGGTCCAATGGAGTGTCACTCAGCCATGAAATCCACGTCATGAGGCTGGTAGCAGCATCCTGAGTGGATTTAGGTACGATCATCCTCAGTGAAATAAGTCCCACAAAAAAAGAAACTTATGATATCACTTATCGAGGGAATGTAAAAATCGCTCCCCATGAACGGAATCCCCAAACAGAACAGAGTCACGCTTTTAGAAAACACACTTATGCCTGCTTCAGGGGAAAGGTGAGGTGCGGTGACGCATAAAACTCGAGTTTGAAATGAGCACAGATACCCTTCCGAAAACCGAATATGGAATGGACACGACCTACTCCTTGCTCAATAAACTGGATTCACCAGACCCTGTTCATCGCACAAGTATCTATCCGACTAGTAAGCATCTTAAAAGCTAAGTCTTGATATCTCTGTGTAAGTGCATCAAGTGTGTGTAAAGCGGCCTAAAACCAGCAGGGAAAATCAGCTCAGACCCATTCTGAGGATACATTTCCAACACAAAGAAGAAACAAGCAGGGCAAAACAGAGAGAAATTCTTCCAAAATGCGTTCAGGGACTGGCATGCAACCAGGATTGACCACATCTACAGCCCCAGCGGCAGAAGACATAAGGCTGGACACTCTTGGGGCTGAGACGATTGGTGAGGTTGGGAAAGCAAATGCAGACCCTTGAAAGGAATCCTGCGTGCTCCCCATTCCATGGCTCCCAACTCTCCAGGTTCAACGCAATCTTCCGACAGCGAAAGCACTCATTGGAAACCCAGCGGATGCTACACCGTGGGATCGGGAAAGCTTTCTGAAACTCACCTCAGTTTTCCTCTCCTGGTGCTCGTGTTCTCCATTCAGGCCCCCTTACTAACAATCTCCCCACTTGGAGCCTCGGCGCCTTTCCATGCCTCTTTCGTACCGTCTGCAATTTGTCCGCAGGATGAACTGCAAGAGGGGGAACCAATGAGAGACTCGCTGGAGGTGTTTGGTCGGGCACATGTCACTCTCATTTCCCATCACGAAGAAGAATTCACCAGCGGTTCAGCCTGCCACCGCGGATCGACAATAGGGCGAGAAGCCATCCAGCCGTGTTGCGTCCCACTCACAAAAAAGCGACTTGGGAAATGGAGCTCAGGGGCCCTGCACTTCCCAAACCTGCAGAGTTCTAAACGATAACTATCGCCCCAAAATATATTGAGCGCAGGCTACGAAGAGGCGCTGAACGCAAGGCAGAACTGCAGGAAACGGATGTCAACGGGTACATCGGAATGGCCCCGATAGCACATGAAAAGCGCCAGAACGTGGACAATGATGCGGTTGGCCAAAAAGGGCGTATGCGTTTTTTCCTGAATATATTCAGGAAAAAACGCATACGCCCTTTTTGGCCAACCAAGCAACCTGGGAGAGCAAATCAGCACTACAAAGAAATCTCTCGCCCCCCCCCCCGGGGCAAAAGGGCCAGGCGAAAAAAGTCTAAAAACCAGAAAGGCAGGACAGCCCACGGAGTCAAGGGAGCCTTGTTAAGCTGATGGGCGGGATGTCAATGGCCAACAGCCAATCTTCACAAGTGTATCCTCTTTCCCAAACCATGTAAAACACAGAACCACAGAGCATAGGGCACTTCCACACATGGGCGTTGACCTTGGGAAAATGAAAAAATCAACCAGACACAGGGACCCCAAAGTTGAGGGCTGCTGTCTTGACAAGAACCTCCACTCCGGTACACGTTTCATATCCCAGGAAAGAGCCAAGTGGACAAAGACGAGTGGACAAGTGGACAAAGACAAGTGGACAAGTGGACAAGTGGTGCTACGTAGGTCCAATGGAGTGTCACTCAGCCATGAAATCCACGTCATGAGGCTGGTAGCAGCATCCTGAGTGGATTTAGGTACGATCATCCTCAGTGAAATAAGTCCCACAAAAAAAGAAACTTATGATATCACTTATCGAGGGAATGTAAAAATCGCTCCCCATGAACGGAATCCCCAAACAGAACAGAGTCACGCTTTTAGAAAACACACTTATGCCTGCTTCAGGGGAAAGGTGAGGTGCGGTGACGCATAAAACTCGAGTTTGAAATGAGCACAGATACCCTTCCGAAAACCGAATATGGAATGGACACGACCTACTCCTTGCTCAATCAACTGGACTCACCAGACCCTGTTCATCGCACAAGTATCTATCCGACTAGTAAGCATCTTAAAAGCTAAGTCTTGATATCTCTGTGTAAGTGCATCAAGTGTGTGTAAAGCGGCCTAAAACCAGCAGGGAAAATCAGCTCAGACCCATTCTGAGGATACATTTCCAACACAAAGAAGAAACAAACAGGGCAAAACAGAGAGAAATTCTTCCAAAATGCGTTCAGGGACTGGCATGCAACCAGGATTGACCACATCTACAGCCCCAGCGGCAGAAGACATAAGGCTGGACACTCTTGGGGCTGAGACGATTGGTGAGGTTGGGAAAGCAAATGCAGACCCTTGAAAGGAATCCTGCGTGCTCCCCATTCCATGGCTCCCAACTCTCCAGGTTCAACGCAATCTTCCGACAGCGAAAGCACTCATTGGAAACCCAGCGGATGCTACACCGTGGGATCGGGAAAGCTTTCTGAAACTCACCTCAGTTTTCCTCTCCTGGTGCTCGTGTTCTCCATTCAGGCCCCCTTACTAACAATCTCCCCACTTGGAGCCTCGGCGCCTTTCCATGCCTCTTTCGTACCGTCTGCAATTTGTCCGCAGGATGAACTGCAAGAGGGGGAACCAATGAGAGACTCGCTGGAGGTGTTTGGTCGGGCACATGTCACTCTCATTTCCCATCACGAAGAAGAATTCACCAGCGGTTCAGCCTGCCACTGCGGATCGACAATAGGGCGAGAAGCCATCCAGCCGTGTTGCGTCCCACTCACAAAAAAGCGACTTGGGAAATGGAGCTCAGGGGCCCTGCACTTCCCAAACCTGCAGAGTTCTAAACGATAACTATCGCCCCAAAATATATTGAGGTCAGGCTACGAAGAGGCGCTGAACGCAAGGCAGAACTGCAGGAAACGGATGTCAACGGGTACATCGGAATGGCCCCGATAGCACATGAAAAGCGCCAGAACGTGGACAATGATGCGGTTGGCCAAAAAGGGCGTATGCGTTTTTTCCTGAATATATTCAGGAAAAAACGCATACGCCCTTTTTGGCCAACCAAGCAACCTGGGAGAGCAAATCAGCACTACAAAGAAATCTCTCGCCCCCCCCCCCGGGGCAAAAGGGCCAGGCGAAAAAAGTCTAAAAACCAGAAAGGCAGGACAGCCCACGGAGTCAAGGGAGCCTTGTTAAGCTGATGGGCGGGATGTCAATGGCCAACAGCCAATCTTCACAAGTGTATCCTCTTTCCCAAACCATGTAAAACACAGAACCACAGAGCATAGGGCACTTCCACACATGGGCGTTGACCTTGGGAAAATGAAAAAATCAACCAGACACAGGGACCCCAAAGTTGAGGGCTGCTGTCTTGACAAGAACCTCCACTCCGGTACACGTTTCATATCCCAGGAAAGAGCCAAGTGGACAAAGACGAGTGGACAAGTGGACAAAGACAAGTGGACAAGTGGACAAGTGGTGCTACGTAGGTCCAATGGAGTGTCACTCAGCCATGAAATCCACGTCATGAGGCTGGTAGCAGCATCCTGAGTGGATTTAGGTACGATCATCCTCAGTGAAATAAGTCCCACAAAAAAAGAAACTTATGATATCACTTATCGAGGGAATGTAAAAATCGCTCCCCATGAACGGAATCCCCAAACAGAACAGAGTCACGCTTTTAGAAAACACACTTATGCCTGCTTCAGGGGAAAGGTGAGGTGCGGTGACGCATAAAACTCGAGTTTGAAATGAGCACAGATACCCTTCCGAAAACCGAATATGGAATGGACACGACCTACTCCTTGCTCAATCAACTGGACTCACCAGACCCTGTTCATCGCACAAGTATCTATCCGACTAGTAAGCATCTTAAAAGCTAAGTCTTGATATCTCTGTGTAAGTGCATCAAGGGTGTGTAAAGCGGCCTAAAACCAGCAGGGAAAATCAGCTCAGACCCATTCTGAGGATACGTTTCCAACACAAAGAAGAAACAAGCAGGGCAAAACAGAGAGAAATTCTTCCAAAATGCGTTCAGGGACTGGCATGCAACCAGGATTGACCACATCTACAGCCCCAGCGGCAGAAGACATAAGGCTGGACACTCTTGGGGCTGAGACGATTGGTGAGGTTGGGAAAGCAAATGCAGACCCTTGAAAGGAATCCTGCGTGCTCCCCATTCCATGGCTCCCAACTCTCCAGGTTCAACGCAATCTTCCGACAGCGAAAGCACTCATTGGAAACCCAGCGGATGCTACACCGTGGGATCGGGAAAGCTTTCTGAAACTCACCTCAGTTTTCCTCTCCTGGTGCTCGTGCTCTCCATTCAGGCCCCCTTACTAACAATCTCCCCACTTGGAGACTCGGCGCCTTTCCATGCCTCTTTCGTACCGTCTGCAATTTGTCCGCAGGATGAACTGCAAGAGGGGGAACCAATGAGAGACTCGCTGGAGGTGTTTGGTCGGGCACATGTCACTCTCATTTCCCATCACGAAGAAGAATTCACCAGCGGTTCAGCCTGCCACCGCGGATCGACAATAGGGCGTGAAGCCATCCAGCCGTGTTGCGTCCCACTCACAAAAAAGCGACTTGGGAAATGGAGCTCAGGGGCCCTGCACTTCCCAAACCTGCAGAGTTCTAAACGATAACTATCGCCCCAAAATATATTGAGCGCAGGCTACGAAGAGGCGCTGAACGCAAGGCAGAACTGCAGGAAACGGATGTCAACGGGTACATCAGAATGGCCCCGATAGCACATGAAAAGCGCCCGAACGTGGACAATGATGCGGTTGGCCAAAAAGGGCGTATGCGTTTTTTCCTGAATATATTCAGGAAAAAACGCATACGCCCTTTTTGGCCAACCAAGCAACCTGGGAGAGCAAATCAGCACTACAAAGAAATCTCTCGCCCCCCCCCCGGGGCAAAAGGGCCAGGCGAAAAAAGTCTAAAAACCAGAAAGGCAGGACAGCCCACGGAGTCAAGGGAGCCTTGTTAAGCTGATGGGCGGGATGTCAATGGCCAACAGCCAATCTTCACAAGTGTATCCTCTTTCCCAAACCATGTAAAACACAGAACCACAGAGCATAGGGCACTTCCACACATGGGCGTTGACCTTGGGAAAATGAAAAAATCAACCAGACACAGGGACCCCAAAGTTGAGGGCTGCTGTCTTGACAAGAACCTCCACTCCGGTACACGTTTCATATCCCAGGAAAGAGCCAAGTGGACAAAGACGAGTGGACAAGTGGACAAAGACAAGTGGACAAGTGGACAAGTGGTGCTACGTAGGTCCAATGGAGTGTCACTCAGCCATGAAATCCACGTCATGAGGCTGGTAGCAGCATCCTGAGTGGATTTAGGTACGATCATCCTCAGTGAAATAAGTCCCACAAAAAAAGAAACTTATGATATCACTTATCGAGGGAATGTAAAAATCGCTCCCCATGAACGGAATCCCCAAACAGAACAGAGTCACGCTTTTAGAAAACACACTTATGCCTGCTTCAGGGGAAAGGTGAGGTGCGGTGACGCATAAAACTCGAGTTTGAAATGAGCACAGATACCCTTCCGAAAACCGAATATGGAATGGACACGACCTACTCCTTGCTCAATCAACTGGACTCACCAGACCCTGTTCATCGCACAAGTATCTATCCGACTAGTAAGCATCTTAAAAGCTAAGTCTTGATATCTCTGTGTAAGTGCATCAAGGGTGTGTAAAGCGGCCTAAAACCAGCAGGGAAAATCAGCTCAGACCCATTCTGAGGATACATTTCCAACACAAAGAAGAAACAAGCAGGGCAAAACAGAGAGAAATTCTTCCAAAATGCGTTCAGGGACTGGCATGCAACCAGGATTGACCACATCTACAGCCCCAGCGGCAGAAGACATAAGGCTGGACACTCTTGGGGCTGAGACGATTGGTGAGGTTGGGAAAGCAAATGCAGACCCTTGAAAGGAATCCTGCGTGCTCCCCATTCCATGGCTCCCAACTCTCCAGGTTCAACGCAATCTTCCGACAGCGAAAGCACTCATTGGAAACCCAGCGGATGCTACACCGTGGGATCGGGAAAGCTTTCTGAAACTCACCTCAGTTTTCCTCTCCTGGTGCTCGTGTTCTCCATTCAGGCCCCCTTACTAACAATCTCCCCACTTGGAGACTCGGCGCCTTTCCATGCCTCTTTCGTACCGTCTGCAATTTGTCCGCAGGATGAACTGCAAGAGGGGGAACCAATGAGAGACTCGCTGGAGGTGTTTGGTCGGGCACATGTCACTCTCATTTCCCATCACGAAGAAGAATTCACCAGCGGTTCAGCCTGCCACCGCGGATCGACAATAGGGCGTGAAGCCATCCAGCCGTGTTGCGTCCCACTCACAAAAAAGCGACTTGGGAAATGGAGCTCAGGGGCCCTGCACTTCCCAAACCTGCAGAGTTCTAAACGATAACTATCGGCCCAAAATATATTGAGCGCAGGCTACGAAGAGGCGCTGAACGCAAGGCAGAACTGCAGGAAACGGATGTCAACGGGTACATCGGAATGGCCCCGATAGCACATGAAAAGCGCCAGAACGTGGACAATGATGCGGTTGGCCAAAAAGGGCGTATGCGTTTTTTCCTGAATATATTCAGGAAAAAACGCATACGCCCTTTTTGGCCAACCAAGCAACCTGGGAGAGCAAATCAGCACTACAAAGAAATCTCTCGCCCCCCCCCCCCCGGGGCAAAAGGGCCAGGCGAAAAAAGTCTAAAAACCAGAAAGGCAGGACAGCCCACGGAGTCAAGGGAGCCTTGTTAAGCTGATGGGCGGGATGTCAATGGCCAACAGCCAATCTTCACAAGTGTATCCTCTTTCCCAAACCATGTAAAACACAGAACCACAGAGCATAGGGCACTTCCACACATGGGCGTTGACCTTGGGAAAATCAAAAAATCAACCAGACACAGGGACCCCAAAGTTGAGGGCTGCTGTCTTGACAAGAACCTCCACTCCGGTACACGTTTCATATCCCAGGAAAGAGCCAAGTGGACAAAGACGAGTGGACAAGTGGACAAAGACAAGTGGACAAGTGGACAAGTGGTGCTACGTAGGTCCAATGGAGTGTCACTCAGCCATGAAATCCACGTCATGAGGCTGGTAGCAGCATCCTGAGTGGATTTAGGTACGATCATCCTCAGTGAAATCAGTCCCACAAAAAAAGAAACTTATGATATCACTTATCGAGGGAATGTAAAAATCGCTCCCCATGAACGGAATCCCCAAACAGAACAGAGTCACGCTTTTAGAAAACACACTTATGCCTGCTTCAGGGGAAAGGTGAGGTGCGGTGACGCATAAAACTCGAGTTTGAAATGAGCACAGATACCCTTCCGAAAACCGAATATGGAATGGACACGACCTACTCCTTGCTCAATCAACTGGACTCACCAGACCCTGTTCATCGCACAAGTATCTATCCGACTAGTAAGCATCTTAAAAGCTAAGTCTTGATATCTCTGTGTAAGTGCATCAAGTGTGTGTAAAGCGGCCTAAAACCAGCAGGGAAAATCAGCTCAGACCCATTCTGAGGATACATTTCCAACACAAAGAAGAAACAAGCAGGGCAAAACAGAGAGAAATTCTTCCAAAATGCGTTCAGGGACTGGCATGCAACCAGGATTGACCACATCTACAGCCCCAGCGGCAGAAGACATAAGGCTGGACACTCTTGGGGCTGAGACGATTGGTGAGGTTGGGAAAGCAAATGCAGACCCTTGAAAGGAATCCTGCGTGCTCCCCATTCCATGGCTCCCAACTCTCCAGGTTCAACGCAATCTTCCGACAGCGAAAGCACTCATTGGAAACCCAGCGGATGCTACACCGTGGGATCGGGAAAGCTTTCTGAAACTCACCTCAGTTTTCCTCTCCTGGTGCTCGTGTTCTCCATTCAGGCCCCCTTACTAACAATCTCCCCACTTGGAGCCTCGGCGCCTTTCCATGCCTCTTTCGTACCGTCTGCAATTTGTCCGCAGGATGAACTGCAAGAGGGGGAACCAATGAGAGACTCGCTGGAGGTGTTTGGTCGGGCACATGTCACTCTCATTTCCCATCACGAAGAAGAATTCACCAGCGGTTCAGCCTGCCACTGCGGATCGACAATAGGGCGAGAAGCCATCCAGCCGTGTTGCGGCCCACTCACAAAAAAGCGACTTGGGAAATGGAGCTCAGGGGCCCTGCACTTCCCAAACCTGCAGAGTTCTAAACGATAACTATCGCCCCAAAATATATTGAGCGCAGGCTACGAAGAGGCGCTGAACGCAAGGCAGAACTGCAGGAAACGGATGTCAACGGGTACATCGGAATGGCCCCGATAGCACATGAAAAGCGCCAGAACGTGGACAATGATGCGGTTGGCCAAAAAGGGCGTATGCGTTTTTTCCTGAATATATTCAGGAAAAAACGCATACGCCCTTTTTGGCCAACCAAGCAACCTGGGAGAGCAAATCAGCACTACAAAGAAATCTCTCGCCCCCCCCCCCCGGGGCAAAAGGGCCAGGCGAAAAAAGTCTAAAAACCAGAAAGGCAGGACAGCCCACGGAGTCAAGGGAGCCTTGTTAAGCTGATGGGCGGGATGTCAATGGCCAACAGCCAATCTTCACAAGTGTATCCTCTTTCCCAAACCATGTAAAACACAGAACCACAGAGCATAGGGCACTTCCACACATGGGCGTTGACCTTGGGAAAATGAAAAAATCAACCAGACACAGGGACCCCAAAGTTGAGGGCTGCTGTCTTGACAAGAACCTCCACTCCGGTACACGTTTCATATCCCAGGAAAGAGCCAAGTGGACAAAGACGAGTGGACAAGTGGACAAAGACAAGTGGACAAGTGGACAAGTGGTGCTACGTAGGTCCAATGGAGTGTCACTCAGCCATGAAATCCACGTCATGAGGCTGGTAGCAGCATCCTGAGTGGATTTAGGTACGATCATCCTCAGTGAAATAAGTCCCACAAAAAAAGAAACTTATGATATCACTTATCGAGGGAATGTAAAAATCGCTCCCCATGAACGGAATCCCCAAACAGAACAGAGTCACGCTTTTAGAAAACACACTTATGCCTGCTTCAGGGGAAAGGTGAGGTGCGGTGACGCATAAAACTCGAGTTTGAAATGAGCACAGATACCCTTCCGAAAACCGAATATGGAATGGACACGACCTACTCCTTGCTCAATCAACTGGACTCACCAGACCCTGTTCATCGCACAAGTATCTATCCGACTAGTAAGCATCTTAAAAGCTAAGTCTTGATATCTCTGTGTAAGTGCATCAAGGGTGTGTAAAGCGGCCTAAAACCAGCAGGGAAAATCAGCTCAGACCCATTCTGAGGATACGTTTCCAACACAAAGAAGAAACAAGCAGGGCAAAACAGAGAGAAATTCTTCCAAAATGCGTTCAGGGACTGGCATGCAACCAGGATTGACCACATCTACAGCCCCAGCGGCAGAAGACATAAGGCTGGACACTCTTGGGGCTGAGACGATTGGTGAGGTTGGGAAAGCAAATGCAGACCCTTGAAAGGAATCCTGCGTGCTCCCCATTCCATGGGTCCCAACTCTCCAGGTTCAACGCAATCTTCCGACAGCGAAAGCACTCATTGGAAACCCAGCGGATGCTACACCCTGGGATCGGGAAAGCTTTCTGAAACTCACCTCAGTTTTCCTCTCCTGGTGCTCGTGCTCTCCATTCAGGCCCCCTTACTAACAATCTCCCCACTTGGAGACTCGGCGCCTTTCCATGCCTCTTTCGTACCGTCTGCAATTTGTCCGCAGGATGAACTGCAAGAGGGGGAACCAATGAGAGACTCGCTGGAGGTGTTTGGTCGGGCACATGTCACTCTCATTTCCCATCACGAAGAAGAATTCACCAGCGGTTCAGCCTGCCACCGCGGATCGACAATAGGGCGTGAAGCCATCCAGCCGTGTTGCGTCCCACTCACAAAAAAGCGACTTGGGAAATGGAGCTCAGGGGCCCTGCACTTCCCAAACCTGCAGAGTTCTAAACGATAACTATCGCCCCAAAATATATTGAGCGCAGGCTACGAAGAGGCGCTGAAAGCAAGGCAGAACTGCAGGAAACGGATGTCAACGGGTACATCAGAATGGCCCCGATAGCACATGAAAAGCGCCCGAACGTGGACAATGATGCGGTTGGCCAAAAAGGGCGTATGCGTTTTTTCCTGAATATATTCAGGAAAAAACGCATATGCCCTTTTTGGCCAACCAAGCAACCTGGGAGAGCAAATCAGCACTACAAAGAAATCTCTCGCCCCCCCCCGGGGGCAAAAGGGCCAGGCGAAAAAAGTCTAAAAACCAGAAAGGCAGGACAGCCCACGGAGTCAAGGGAGCCTTGTTAAGCTGATGGGCGGGATGTCAATGGCCAACAGCCAATCTTCACAAGTGTATCCTCTTTCCCAAACCATGTAAAACACAGAACCACAGAGCATAGGGCACTTCCACACATGGGCGTTGACCTTGGGAAAATCAAAAAATCAACCAGACACAGGGACCCCAAAGTTGAGGGCTGCTGTCTTGACAAGAACCTCCACTCCGGTACACGTTTCATATCCCAGGAAAGAGCCAAGTGGACAAAGACGAGTGGACAAGTGGACAAAGACAAGTGGACAAGTGGACAAGTGGTGCTACGTAGGTCCAATGGAGTGTCACTCAGCCATGAAATCCACGTCATGAGGCTGGTAGCAGCATCCTGAGTGGATTTAGGTACGATCATCCTCAGTGAAATAAGTCCCACAAAAAAAGAAACTTATGATATCACTTATCGAGGGAATGTAAAAATCGCTCCCCATGAACGGAATCCCCAAACAGAACAGAGTCACGCTTTTAGAAAACACACTTATGCCTGCTTCAGGGGAAAGGTGAGGTGCGGTGACGCATAAAACTCGAGTTTGAAATGAGCACAGATACCCTTCCGAAAACCGAATATGGAATGGACACGACCTACTCCTTGCTCAATCAACTGGACTCACCAGACCCTGTTCATCGCACAAGTATCTATCCGACTAGTAAGCATCTTAAAAGCTAAGTCTTGATATCTCTGTGTAAGTGCATCAAGTGTGTGTAAAGCGGCCTAAAACCAGCAGGGAAAATCAGCTCAGACCCATTCTGAGGATACATTTCCAACACAAAGAAGAAACAAGCAGGGCAAAACAGAGAGAAATTCTTCCAAAATGCGTTCAGGGACTGGCATGCAACCAGGATTGACCACATCTACAGCCCCAGCGGCAGAAGACATAAGGCTGGACACTCTTGGGGCTGAGACGATTGGTGAGGTTGGGAAAGCAAATGCAGACCCTTGAAAGGAATCCTGCGTGCTCCCCATTCCATGGCTCCCAACTCTCCAGGTTCAACGCAATCTTCCGACAGCGAAAGCACTCATTGGAAACCCAGCGGATGCTACACCGTGGGATCGGGAAAGCTTTCTGAAACTCACCTCAGTTTTCCTCTCCTGGTGCTCGTGTTCTCCATTCAGGCCCCCTTACTAACAATCTCCCCACTTGGAGACTCGGCGCCTTTCCATGCCTCTTTCGTACCGTCTGCAATTTGTCCGCAGGATGAACTGCAAGAGGGGGAACCAATGAGAGACTCGCTGGAGGTGTTTGGTCGGGCACATGTCACTCTCATTTCCCATCACGAAGAAGAATTCACCAGCGGTTCAGCCTGCAACCGCGGATCGACAATAGGGCGTGAAGCCATCCAGCCGTGTTGCGTCCCACTCACAAAAAAGCGACTTGGGAAATGGAGCTCAGGGGCCCTGCACTTCCCAAACCTGCAGAGTTCTAAACGATAACTATCGCCCCAAAATATATTGAGGTCAGGCTACGAAGAGGCGCTGAACGCAAGGCAGAACTGCAGGAAACGGATGTCAACGGGTACATCGGAATGGCCCCGATAGCACATGAAAAGCGCCAGAACGTGGACAATGATGCGGTTGGCCAAAAAGGGCGTATGCGTTTTTTCCTGAATATATTCAGGAAAAAACGCATACGCCCTTTTTGGCCAACCAAGCAACCTGGGAGAGCAAATCAGCACTACAAAGAAATCTCTCGCCCCCCCCCCCCGGGGCAAAAGGGCCAGGCGAAAAAAGTCTAAAAACCAGAAAGGCAGGACAGCCCACGGAGTCAAGGGAGCCTTGTTAAGCTGATGGGCGGGATGTCAATGGCCAACAGCCAATCTTCACAAGTGTATCCTCTTTCCCAAACCATGTAAAACACAGAACCACAGAGCATAGGGCACTTCCACACATGGGCGTTGACCTTGGGAAAATGAAAAAATCAACCAGACACAGGGACCCCAAAGTTGAGGGCTGCTGTCTTGACAAGAACCTCCACTCCGGTACACGTTTCATATCCCAGGAAAGAGCCAAGTGGACAAAGACGAGTGGACAAGTGGACAAAGACAAGTGGACAAGTGGACAAGTGGTGCTACGTAGGTCCAATGGAGTGTCACTCAGACATGAAATCCACGTCATGAGGCTGGTAGCAGCATCCTGAGTGGATTTAGGTACGATCATCCTCAGTGAAATAAGTCCCACAAAAAAAGAAACTTATGATATCACTTATCGAGGGAATGTAAAAATCGCTCCCCATGAACGGAATCCCCAAACAGAACAGAGTCACGCTTTTAGAAAACACACTTATGCCTGCTTCAGGGGAAAGGTGAGGTGCGGTGACGCATAAAACTCGAGTTTGAAATGAGCACAGATACCCTTCCGAAAACCGAATATGGAATGGACACGACCTACTCCTTGCTCAATCAACTGGACTCACCAGACCCTGTTCATCGCACAAGTATCTATCCGACTAGTAAGCATCTTAAAAGCTAAGTCTTGATATCTCTGTGTAAGTGCATCAAGTGTGTGTAAAGCGGCCTAAAACCAGCAGGGAAAATCAGCTCAGACCCATTCTGAGGATACATTTCCAACACAAAGAAGAAACAAGCAGGGCAAAACAGAGAGAAATTCTTCCAAAATGCGTTCAGGGACTGGCATGCAACCAGGATTGACCACATCTACAGCCCCAGCGGCAGAAGACATAAGGCTGGACACTCTTGGGGCTGAGACGATTGGTGAGGTTGGGAAAGCAAATGCAGACCCTTGAAAGGAATCCTGCGTGCTCCCCATTCCATGGCTCCCAACTCTCCAGGTTCAACGCAATCTTCCGACAGCGAAAGCACTCATTGGAAACCCAGCGGATGCTACACCGTGGGATCGGGAAAGCTTTCTGAAACTCACCTCAGTTTTCCTCTCCTGGTGCTCGTGTTCTCCATTCAGGCCCCCTTACTAACAATCTCCCCACTTGGAGTCTCGGCGCCTTTCCATGCCTCTTTCGTACCGTCTGCAATTTGTCCGCAGGATGAACTGCAAGAGGGGGAACCAATGAGAGACTCGCTGGAGGTGTTTGGTCGGGCACATGTCACTCTCATTTCCCATCACGAAGAAGAATTCACCAGCGGTTCAGCCTGCAACCGCGGATCGACAATAGGGCGTGAAGCCATCCAGCCGTGTTGCGTCCCACTCACAAAAAAGCGACTTGGGAAATGGAGCTCAGGGGCCCTGCACTTCCCAAACCTGCAGAGTTCTAAACGATAACTATCGCCCCAAAATATATTGAGCGCAGGCTACGAAGAGGCGCTGAACGCAAGGCAGAACTGCAGGAAACGGATGTCAACGGGTACATCGGAATGGCCCCGATAGCACATGAAAAGCGCCAGAACGTGGACAATGATGCGGTTGGCCAAAAAGGGCGTATGCGTTTTTTCCTGAATATATTCAGGAAAAAACGCATACGCCCTTTTTGGCCAACCAAGCAACCTGGGAGAGCAAATCAGCACTACAAAGAAATCTCTCGCCCCCCCCCCCCCGGGGGGCAAAAGGGCCAGGCGAAAAAAGTCTAAAAACCAGAAAGGCAGGACAGCCCACGGAGTCAAGGGAGCCTTGTTAAGCTGATGGGCGGGATGTCAATGGCCAACAGCCAATCTTCACAAGTGTATCCTCTTTCCCAAACCATGTAAAACACAGAACCACAGAGCATAGGGCACTTCCACACATGGGCGTTGACCTTGGGAAAATGAAAAAATCAACCAGACACAGGGACCCCAAAGTTGAGGGCTGCTGTCTTGACAAGAACCTCCACTCCGGTACACGTTTCATATCCCAGGAAAGAGCCAAGTGGACAAAGACGAGTGGACAAGTGGACAAAGACAAGTGGACAAGTGGACAAGTGGTGCTACGTAGGTCCAATGGAGTGTCACTCAGCCATGAAATCCACGTCATGAGGCTGGTAGCAGCATCCTGAGTGGATTTAGGTACGATCATCCTCAGTGAAATAAGTCCCACAAAAAAAGAAACTTATGATATCACTTATCGAGGGAATGTAAAAATCGCTCCCCATGAACGGAATCCCCAAACAGAACAGAGTCACGCTTTTAGAAAACACACTTATGCCTGCTTCAGGGGAAAGGTGAGGTGCGGTGACGCATAAAACTCGAGTTTGAAATGAGCACAGATACCCTTCCGAAAACCGAATATGGAATGGACACGACCTACTCCTTGCTCAATCAACTGGACTCACCAGACCCTGTTCATCGCACAAGTATCTATCCGACTAGTAAGCATCTTAAAAGCTAAGTCTTGATATCTCTGTGTAAGTGCATCAAGTGTGTGTAAAGCGGCCTAAAACCAGCAGGGAAAATCAGCTCAGACCCATTCTGAGGATACATTTCCAACATAAAGAAGAAACAAGCAGGGCAAAACAGAGAGAAATTCTTCCAAAATGCGTTCAGGGACTGGCATGCAACCAGGATTGACCACATCTACAGCCCCAGCGGCAGAAGACATAAGGCTGGACACTCTTGGGGCTGAGACGATTGGTGAGGTTGGGAAAGCAAATGCAGACCCTTGAAAGGAATCCTGCGTGCTCCCCATTCCATGGCTCCCAACTCTCCAGGTTCAACGCAATCTTCCGACAGCGAAAGCACTCATTGGAAACCCAGCGGATGCTACACCGTGGGATCGGGAAAGCTTTCTGAAACTCACCTCAGTTTTCCTCTCCTGGTGCTCGTGTTCTCCATTCAGGCCCCCTTACTAACAATCTCCCCACTTGGAGACTCGGCGCCTTTCCATGCCTCTTTCGTACCGTCTGCAATTTGTCCGCAGGATGAACTGCAAGAGGGGGAACCAATGAGAGACTCGCTGGAGGTGTTTGGTCGGGCACATGTCACTCTCATTTCCCATCACGAAGAAGAATTCACCAGCGGTTCAGCCTGCCACCGCGGATCGACAATAGGGCGTGAAGCCATCCAGCCGTGTTGCGTCCCACTCACAAAAAAGCGACTTGGGAAATGGAGCTCAGGGGCCCTGCACTTCCCAAACCTGCAGAGTTCTAAACGATAACTATCGCCCCAAAATATATTGAGGTCAGGCTACGAAGAGGCGCTGAACGCAAGGCAGAACTGCAGGAAACGGATGTCAACGGGTACATCGGAATGGCCCCGATAGCACATGAAAAGCGCCAGAACGTGGACAATGATGCGGTTGGCCAAAAAGGGCGTATGCGTTTTTTCCTGAATATATTCAGGAAAAAACGCATACGCCCTTTTTGGCCAACCAAGCAACCTGGGAGAGCAAATCAGCACTACAAAGAAATCTCTCGCCCCCCCCCCCGGGGCAAAAGGGCCAGGCGAAAAAAGTCTAAAAACCAGAAAGGCAGGACAGCCCACGGAGTCAAGGGAGCCTTGTTAAGCTGATGGGCGGGATGTCAATGGCCAACAGCCAATCTTCACAAGTGTATCCTCTTTCCCAAACCATGTAAAACACAGAACCACAGAGCATAGGGCACTTCCACACATGGGCGTTGACCTTGGGAAAATCAAAAAATCAACCAGACACAGGGACCCCAAAGTTGAGGGCTGCTGTCTTGACAAGAACCTCCACTCCGGTACACGTTTCATATCCCAGGAAAGAGCCAAGTGGACAAAGACGAGTGGACAAGTGGACAAAGACAAGTGGACAAGTGGTGCTACGTAGGTCCAATGGAGTGTCACTCAGCCATGAAATCCACGTCATGAGGCTGGTAGCAGCATCCTGAGTGGATTTAGGTACGATCATCCTCAGTGAAATAAGTCCCACAAAAAAAGAAACTTATGATATCACTTATCGAGGGAATGTAAAAATCGCTCCCCATGAACGGAATCCCCAAACAGAACAGAGTCACGCTTTTAGAAAACACACTTATGCCTGCTTCAGGGGAAAGGTGAGGTGCGGTGACGCATAAAACTCGAGTTTGAAATGAGCACAGATACCCTTCCGAAAACCGAATATGGAATGGACACGACCTACTCCTTGCTCAATCAACTGGACTCACCAGACCCTGTTCATCGCACAAGTATCTATCCGACTAGTAAGCATCTTAAAAGCTAAGTCTTGATATCTCTGTGTAAGTGCATCAAGTGTGTGTAAAGCGGCCTAAAACCAGCAGGGAAAAAAAGCTCAGACCCATTCTGAGGATACATTTCCAACACAAAGAAGAAACAAGCAGGGCAAAACAGAGAGAAATTCTTCCAAAATGCGTTCAGGGACTGGCATGCAACCAGGATTGACCACATCTACAGCCCCAGCGGCAGAAGACATAAGGCTGGACACTCTTGGGGCTGAGACGATTGGTGAGGTTGGGAAAGCAAATGCAGACCCTTGAAAGGAATCCTGCGTGCTCCCCATTCCATGGCTCCCAACTCTCCAGGTTCAACGCAATCTTCCGACAGCGAAAGCACTCATTGGAAACCCAGCGGATGCTACACCGTGGGATCGGGAAAGCTTTCTGAAACTCACCTCAGTTTTCCTCTCCTGGTGCTCGTGTTCTCCATTCAGGCCCCCTTACTAACAATCTCCCCACTTGGAGACTCGGCGCCTTTCCATGCCTCTTTCGTACCGTCTGCAATTTGTCCGCAGGATGAACTGCAAGAGGGGGAACCAATGAGAGACTCGCTGGAGGTGTTTGGTCGGGCACATGTCACTCTCATTTCCCATCACGAAGAAGAATTCACCAGCGGTTCAGCCTGCAACCGCGGATCGACAATAGGGCGTGAAGCCATCCAGCTGTGTTGCGTCCCACTCACAAAAAAGCGACTTGGGAAATGGAGCTCAGGGGCCCTGCACTTCCCAAACCTGCAGAGTTCTAAACGATAACTATCGCCCCAAAATATATTGAGGGCAGGCTACGAAGAGGCGCTGAACGCAAGGCAGAACTGCAGGAAACGGATGTCAACGGGTACATCGGAATGGCCCCGATAGCACATGAAAAGCGCCAGAACGTGGACAATGATGCGGTTGGCCAAAAAGGGCGTATGCGTTTTTTCCTGAATATATTCAGGAAAAAACGCATACGCCCTTTTTGGCCAACCAAGCAACCTGGGAGAGCAAATCAGCACTACAAAGAAATCTCTCGCCCCCCCCCCGGGGCAAAAGGGCCAGGCGAAAAAAGTCTAAAAACCAGAAAGGCAGGACAGCCCACGGAGTCAAGGGAGCCTTGTTAAGCTGATGGGCGGGATGTCAATGGCCAACAGCCAATCTTCACAAGTGTATCCTCTTTCCCAAACCATGTAAAACACAGAACCACAGAGCATAGGGCACTTCCACACATGGGCGTTGACCTTGGGAAAATGAAAAAATCAACCAGACACAGGGACCCCAAAGTTGAGGGCTGCTGTCTTGACAAGAACCTCCACTCCGGTACACGTTTCATATCCCAGGAAAGAGCCAAGTGGACAAAGACGAGTGGACAAGTGGACAAAGACAAGTGGACAAGTGGACAAGTGGTGCTACGTAGGTCCAATGGAGTGTCACTCAGCCATGAAATCCACGTCATGAGGCTGGTAGCAGCATCCTGAGTGGATTTAGGTACGATCATCCTCAGTGAAATAAGTCCCACAAAAAAAGAAACTTATGATATCACTTATCGAGGGAATGTAAAAATCGCTCCCCATGAACGGAATCCCCAAACAGAACAGAGTCACGCTTTTAGAAAACACACTTATGCCTGCTTCAGGGGAAAGGTGAGGTGCGGTGACGCATAAAACTCGAGTTTGAAATGAGCACAGATACCCTTCCGAAAACCGAATATGGAATGGACACGACCTACTCCTTGCTCAATCAACTGGACTCACCAGACCCTGTTCATCGCACAAGTATCTATCCGACTAGTAAGCATCTTAAAAGCTAAGTCTTGATATCTCTGTGTAAGTGCATCAAGGGTGTGTAAAGCGGCCTAAAACCAGCAGGGAAAATCAGCTCAGACCCATTCTGAGGATACATTTCCAACACAAAGAAGAAACAAGCAGGGCAAAACAGAGAGAAATTCTTCCAAAATGCGTTCAGGGACTGGCATGCAACCAGGATTGACCACATCTACAGCCCCAGCGGCAGAAGACATAAGGCTGGACACTCTTGGGGCTGAGACAATTGGTGAGGTTGGGAAAGCAAATGCAGACCCTTGAAAGGAATCCTGCGTGCTCCCCATTCCATGGGTCCCAACTCTCCAGGTTCAACGCAATCTTCCGACAGCGAAAGCACTCATTGGAAACCCAGCGGATGCTACACCGTGGGATCGGGAAAGCTTTCTGAAACTCACCTCAGTTTTCCTCTCCTGGTGCTCGTGTTCTCCATTCAGGCCCCCTTACTAACAATCTCCCCACTTGGAGACTCGGCGCCTTTCCATGCCTCTTTCGTACCGTCTGCAATTTGTCCGCAGGATGAACTGCAAGAGGGGGAACCAATGAGAGACTCGCTGGAGGTGTTTGGTCGGGCACATGTCACTCTCATTTCCCATCACGAAGAAGAATTCACCAGCGGTTCAGCCTGCAACCGCGGATCGACAATAGGGCGTGAAGCCATCCAGCCGTGTTGCGTCCCACTCACAAAAAAGCGACTTGGGAAATGGAGCTCAGGGGCCCTGCACTTCCCAAACCTGCAGAGTTCTAAACGATAACTATCGCCCCAAAATATATTGAGGTCAGGCTACGAAGAGGCGCTGAACGCAAGGCAGAACTGCAGGAAACGGATGTCAACGGGTACATCGGAATGGCCCCGATAGCACATGAAAAGCGCCAGAACGTGGACAATGATGCGGTTGGCCAAAAAGGGCGTATGCGTTTTTTCCTGAATATATTCAGGAAAAAACGCATACGCCCTTTTTGGCCAACCAAGCAACCTGGGAGAGCAAATCAGCACTACAAAGAAATCTCTCGCCCCCCCCCCCCCGGGGCAAAAGGGCCAGGCGAAAAAAGTCTAAAAACCAGAAAGGCAGGACAGCCCACGGAGTCAAGGGAGCCTTGTTAAGCTGATGGGCGGGATGTCAATGGCCAACAGCCAATCTTCACAAGTGTATCCTCTTTCCCAAACCATGTAAAACACAGAACCACAGAGCATAGGGCACTTCCACACATGGGCGTTGACCTTGGGAAAATCAAAAAATCAACCAGACACAGGGACCCCAAAGTTGAGGGCTGCTGTCTTGACAAGAACCTCCACTCCGGTACACGTTTCATATCCCAGGAAAGAGCCAAGTGGACAAAGACGAGTGGACAAGTGGACAAAGACAAGTGGACAAGTGGACAAGTGGTGCTACGTAGGTCCAATGGAGTGTCACTCAGCCATGAAATCCACGTCATGAGGCTGGTAGCAGCATCCTGAGTGGATTTAGGTACGATCATCCTCAGTGAAATAAGTCCCACAAAAAAAGAAACTTATGATATCACTTATCGAGGGAATGTAAAAATCGCTCCCCATGAACGGAATCCCCAAACAGAACAGAGTCACGCTTTTAGAAAACACACTTATGCCTGCTTCAGGGGAAAGGTGAGGTGCGGTGACGCATAAAACTCGAGTTTGAAATGAGCACAGATACCCTTCCGAAAACCGAATATGGAATGGACACGACCTACTCCTTGCTCAATCAACTGGACTCACCAGACCCTGTTCATCGCACAAGTATCTATCCGACTAGTAAGCATCTTAAAAGCTAAGTCTTGATATCTCTGTGTAAGTGCATCAAGGGTGTGTAAAGCGGCCTAAAACCAGCAGGGAAAATCAGCTCAGACCCATTCTGAGGATACATTTCCAACACAAAGAAGAAACAAGCAGGGCAAAACAGAGAGAAATTCTTCCAAAATGCGTTCAGGGACTGGCATGCAACCAGGATTGACCACATCTACAGCCCCAGCGGCAGAAGACATAAGGCTGGACACTCTTGGGGCTGAGACGATTGGTGAGGTTGGGAAAGCAAATGCAGACCCTTGAAAGGAATCCTGCGTGCTCCCCATTCCATGGCTCCCAACTCTCCAGGTTCAACGCAATCTTCCGACAGCGAAAGCACTCATTGGAAACCCAGCGGATGCTACACCGTGGGATCGGGAAAGCTTTCTGAAACTCACCTCAGTTTTCCTCTCCTGGTGCTCGTGTTCTCCATTCAGGCCCCCTTACTAACAATCTCCCCACTTGGAGTCTCGGCGCCTTTCCATGACTCTTTCGTACCGTCTGCAATTTGTCCGCAGGATGAACTGCAAGAGGGGGAACCAATGAGAGACTCGCTGGAGGTGTTTGGTCGGGCACATGTCACTCTCATTTCCCATCACGAAGAAGAATTCACCAGCGGTTCAGCCTGCCACCGCGGATCGACAATAGGGCGTGAAGCCATCCAGCCGTGTTGCGTCCCACTCACAAAAAAGCGACTTGGGAAATGGAGCTCAGGGGCCCTGCACTTCCCAAACCTGCAGAGTTCTAAACGATAACTATCGCCCCAAAATATATTGAGCGCAGGCTACGAAGAGGCGCTGAACGCAAGGCAGAACTGCAGGAAACGGATGTCAACGGGTACATCGGAATGGCCCCGATAGCACATGAAAAGCGCCAGAACGTGGACAATGATGCGGTTGGCCAAAAAGGGCGTATGCGTTTTTTCCTGAATATATTCAGGAAAAAACGCATACGCCCTTTTTGGCCAACCAAGCAACCTGGGAGAGCAAATCAGCACTACAAAGAAATCTCTCGCCCCGCCTCCCCGGGGCAAAAGGGCCAGGCGAAAAAAGTCTAAAAACCAGAAAGGCAGGACAGCCCACGGAGTCAAGGGAGCCTTGTTAAGCTGATGGGCGGGATGTCAATGGCCAACAGCCAATCTTCACAAGTGTATCCTCTTTCCCAAACCATGTAAAACACAGAACCACAGAGCATAGGGCACTTCCACACATGGGCGTTGACCTTGGGAAAATGAAAAAATCAACCAGACACAGGGACCCCAAAGTTGAGGGCTGCTGTCTTGACAAGAACCTCCACTCCGGTACACGTTTCATATCCCAGGAAAGAGCCAAGTGGACAAAGACGAGTGGACAAGTGGACAAAGACAAGTGGACAAGTGGACAAGTGGTGCTACGTAGGTCCAATGGAGTGTCACTCAGCCATGAAATCCACGTCATGAGGCTGGTAGCAGCATCCTGAGTGGATTTAGGTACGATCATCCTCAGTGAAATAAGTCCCACAAAAAAAGAAACTTATGATATCACTTATCGAGGGAATGTAAAAATCGCTCCCCATGAACGGAATCCCCAAACAGAACAGAGTCACGCTTTTAGAAAACACACTTATGCCTGCTTCAGGGGAAAGGTGAGGTGCGGTGACGCATAAAACTCGAGTTTGAAATGAGCACAGATACCCTTCCGAAAACCGAATATGGAATGGACACGACCTACTCCTTGCTCAATCAACTGGACTCACCAGACCCTGTTCATCGCACAAGTATCTATCCGACTAGTAAGCATCTTAAAAGCTAAGTCTTGATATCTCTGTGTAAGTGCATCAAGGGTGTGTAAAGCGGCCTAAAACCAGCAGGGAAAATCAGCTCAGACCCATTCTGAGGATACATTTCCAACACAAAGAAGAAACAAGCAGGGCAAAACAGAGAGAAATTCTTCCAAAATGCGTTCAGGGACTGGCATGCAACCAGGATTGACCACATCTACAGCCCCAGCGGCAGAAGACAGAAGGCTGGACACTCTTGGGGCTGAGACGATTGGTGAGGTTGGGAAAGCAAATGCAGACCCTTGAAAGGAATCCTGCGTGCTCCCCATTCCATGGCTCCCAACTCTCCAGGTTCAACGCAATCTTCCGACAGCGAAAGCACTCATTGGAAACCCAGCGGATGCTACACCGTGGGATCGGGAAAGCTTTCTGAAACTCACCTCAGTTTTCCTCTCCTGGTGCTCGTGTTCTCCATTCAGGCCACCTTACTAACAATCTCCCCACTTGGAGACTCGGCGCCTTTCCATGCCTCTTTCGTACCGTCTGCAATTTGTCCGCAGGATGAACTGCAAGAGGGGGAACCAATGAGAGACTCGCTGGAGGTGTTTGGTCGGGCACATGTCACTCTCATTTCCCATCACGAAGAAGAATTCACCAGCGGTTCAGCCTGCAACCGCGGATCGACAATAGGGCGTGAAGCCATCCAGCCGTGTTGCGTCCCACTCACAAAAAAGCGACTTGGGAAATGGAGCTCAGGGGCCCTGCACTTCCCAAACCTGCAGAGTTCTAAACGATAACTATCGCCCCAAAATATATTGAGCGCAGGCTACGAAGAGGCGCTGAACGCAAGGCAGAACTGCAGGAAACGGATGTCAACGGGTACATCGGAATGGCCCCGATAGCACATGAAAAGCGCCAGAACGTGGACAATGATGCGGTTGGCCAAAAAGGGCGTATGCGTTTTTTCCTGAATATATTCAGGAAAAAACGCATACGCCCTTTTTGGCCAACCAAGCAACCTGGGAGAGCAAATCAGCACTACAAAGAAATCTCTCGCCCCCCCCCCCCCCCGGGGCAAAAGGGCCAGGCGAAAAAAGTCTAAAAACCAGAAAGGCAGGACAGCCCACGGAGTCAAGGGAGCCTTGTTAAGCTGATGGGCGGGATGTCAATGGCCAACAGCCAATCTTCACAAGTGTATCCTCTTTCCCAAACCATGTAAAACACAGAACCACAGAGCATAGGGCACTTCCACACATGGGCGTTGACCTTGGGAAAATGAAAAAATCAACCAGACACAGGGACCCCAAAGTTGAGGGCTGCTGTCTTGACAAGAACCTCCACTCCGGTACACGTTTCATATCCCAGGAAAGAGCCAAGTGGACAAAGACGAGTGGACAAGTGGACAAAGACAAGTGGACAAGTGGACAAGTGGTGCTACGTAGGTCCAATGGAGTGTCACTCAGCCATGAAATCCACGTCATGAGGCTGGTAGCAGCATCCTGAGTGGATTTAGGTACGATCATCCTCAGTGAAATAAGTCCCACAAAAAAAGAAACTTATGATATCACTTATCGAGGGAATGTAAAAATCGCTCCCCATGAACGGAATCCCCAAACAGAACAGAGTCACGCTTTTAGAAAACACACTTATGCCTGCTTCAGGGGAAAGGTGAGGTGCGGTGACGCATAAAACTCGAGTTTGAAATGAGCACAGATACCCTTCCGAAAACCGAATATGGAATGGACACGACCTACTCCTTGCTCAATCAACTGGACTCACCAGACCCTGTTCATCGCACAAGTATCTATCCGACTAGTAAGCATCTTAAAAGCTAAGTCTTGATATCTCTGTGTAAGTGCATCAAGTGTGTGTAAAGCGGCCTAAAACCAGCAGGGAAAATCAGCTCAGACCCATTCTGAGGATACATTTCCAACACAAAGAAGAAACAAGCAGGGCAAAACAGAGAGAAATTCTTCCAAAATGCGTTCAGGGACTGGCATGCAACCAGGATTGACCACATCTACAGCCCCAGCGGCAGAAGACATAAGGCTGGACACTCTTGGGGCTGAGACGATTGGTGAGGTTGGGAAAGCAAATGCAGACCCTTGAAAGGAATCCTGCGTGCTCCCCATTCCATGGCTCCCAACTCTCCAGGTTCAACGCAATCTTCTGACAGCGAAAGCACTCATTGGAAACCCAGCGGATGCTACACCGTGGGATCGGGAAAGCTTTCTGAAACTCACCTCAGTTTTCCTCTCCTGGTGCTCGTGTTCTCCATTCAGGCCCCCTTACTAACAATCTCCCCACTTGGAGACTCGGCGCCTTTCCATGCCTCTTTCGTACCGTCTGCAATTTGTCCGCAGGATGAACTGCAAGAGGGGGAACCAATGAGAGACTCGCTGGAGGTGTTTGGTCGGGCACATGTCACTCTCATTTCCCATCACGAAGAAGAATTCACCAGCGGTTCAGCCTGCAACCGCGGATCGACAATAGGGCGTGAAGCCATCCAGCCGTGTTGCGTCCCACTCACAAAAAAGCGACTTGGGAAATGGAGCTCAGGGTCACTGCACTTCCCAAACCTGCAGAGTTCTAAACGATAACTATCGCCCCAAAATATATTGAGCGCAGGCTACGAAGAGGCGCTGAACGCAAGGCAGAACTGCAGGAAACGGATGTCAACGGGTACATCGGAATGGCCCCGATAGCACATGAAAAGCGCCAGAACGTGGACAATGATGCGGTTGGCCAAAAAGGGCGTATGCGTTTTTTCCTGAATATATTCAGGAAAAAACGCATACGCCCTTTTTGGCCAACCAAGCAACCTGGGAGAGCAAATCAGCACTACAAAGAAATCTCTCGCCCCCCCCCCCCGGGGCAAAAGGGCCAGGCGAAAAAAGTCTAAAAACCAGAAAGGCAGGACAGCCCACGGAGTCAAGGGAGTCTTGTTAAGCTGATGGGCGGGATGTCAATGGCCAACAGCCAATCTTCACAAGTGTATCCTCTTTCCCAAACCATGTAAAACACAGAACCACAGAGCATAGGGCACTTCCACACATGGGCGTTGACCTTGGGAAAATGAAAAAATCAACCAGACACAGGGACCCCAAAGTTGAGGGCTGCTGTCTTGACAAGAACCTCCACTCTGGTACACGTTTCATATCCCAGGAAAGAGCCAAGTGGACAAAGACGAGTGGACAAGTGGACAAAGACAAGTGGACAAGTGGACAAGTGGTGCTACGTAGGTCCAATGGAGTGTCACTCAGCCATGAAATCCACGTCATGAGGCTGGTAGCAGCATCCTGAGTGGATTTAGGTACGATCATCCTCAGTGAAATAAGTCCCACAAAAAAAGAAACTTATGATATCACTTATCGAGGGAATGTAAAAATCGCTCCCCATGAACGGAATCCCCAAACAGAACAGAGTCACGCTTTTAGAAAACACACTTATGCCTGCTTCAGGGGAAAGGTGAGGTGCGGTGACGCATAAAACTCGAGTTTGAAATGAGCACAGATACCCTTCCGAAAACCGAATATGGAATGGACACGACCTACTCCTTGCTCAATCAACTGGACTCACCAGACCCTGTTCATCGCACAAGTATCTATCCGACTAGTAAGCATCTTAAAAGCTAAGTCTTGATATCTCTGTGTAAGTGCATCAAGGGTGTGTAAAGCGGCCTAAAACCAGCAGGGAAAATCAGCTCAGACCCATTCTGAGGATACATTTCCAACACAAAGAAGAAACAAGCAGGGCAAAACAGAGAGAAATTCTTCCAAAATGCGTTCAGGGACTGGCATGCAACCAGGATTGACCACATCTACAGCCCCAGCGGCAGAAGACATAAGGCTGGACACTCTTGGGGCTGAGACGATTGGTGAGGTTGGGAAAGCAAATGCAGACCCTTGAAAGGAATCCTGCGTGCTCCCCATTCCATGGCTCCCAACTCTCCAGGTTCAACGCAATCTTCCGACAGCGAAAGCACTCATTGGAAACCCAGCGGATGCTACACCGTGGGATCGGGAAAGCTTTCTGAAACTCACCTCAGTTTTCCTCTCCTGGTGCTCGTGTTCTCCATTCAGGCCCCCTTACTAACAATCTCCCCACTTGGAGACTCGGCGCCTTTCCATGCCTCTTTCGTACCGTCTGCAATTTGTCCGCAGGATGAACTGCAAGAGGGGGAACCAATGAGAGACTCGCTGGAGGTGTTTGGTCGGGCACATGTCACTCTCATTTCCCATCACGAAGAAGAATTCACCAGCGGTTCAGCCTGCCACCGCGGATCGACAATAGGGCGTGAAGCCATCCAGCCGTGTTGCGTCCC
Source organism: Kogia breviceps (assembly GCF_026419965.1). Lineage (NCBI taxonomy): Eukaryota > Metazoa > Chordata > Mammalia > Artiodactyla > Physeteridae > Kogia > Kogia breviceps. The sequence continues at coordinate 21,361 of NW_026711657.1, read as the reverse complement.
ACTCACAAAAAAGCGACTTGGGAAATGGAGCTCAGGGGCCCTGCACTTCCCAAACCTGCAGAGTTCTAAACGATAACTATCGCCCCAAAATATATTGAGGTCAGGCTACGAAGAGGCGCTGAACGCAAGGCAGAACTGCAGGAAACGGATGTCAACGGGTACATCGGAATGGCCCCGATAGCACATGAAAAGCGCCAGAACGTGGACAATGATGCGGTTGGCCAAAAAGGGCGTATGCGTTTTTTCCTGAATATATTCAGGAAAAAACGCATACGCCCTTTTTGGCCAACCAAGCAACCTGGGAGAGCAAATCAGCACTACAAAGAAATCTCTCGCCCCCCCCCGGGGGCAAAAGGGCCAGGCGAAAAAAGTCTAAAAACCAGAAAGGCAGGACAGCCCACGGAGTCAAGGGAGCCTTGTTAAGCTGATGGGCGGGATGTCAATGGCCAACAGCCAATCTTCACAAGTGTATCCTCTTTCCCAAACCATGTAAAACACAGAACCACAGAGCATAGGGCACTTCCACACATGGGCGTTGACCTTGGGAAAATCAAAAAATCAACCAGACACAGGGACCCCAAAGTTGAGGGCTGCTGTCTTGACAAGAACCTCCACTCCGGTACACGTTTCATATCCCAGGAAAGAGCCAAGTGGACAAAGACGAGTGGACAAGTGGACAAAGACAAGTGGACAAGTGGACAAGTGGTGCTACGTAGGTCCAATGGAGTGTCACTCAGCCATGAAATCCACGTCATGAGGCTGGTAGCAGCATCCTGAGTGGATTTAGGTACGATCATCCTCAGTGAAATAAGTCCCACAAAAAAAGAAACTTATGATATCACTTATCGAGGGAATGTAAAAATCGCTCCCCATGAACGGAATCCCCAAACAGAACAGAGTCACGCTTTTAGAAAACACACTTATGCCTGCTTCAGGGGAAAGGTGAGGTGCGGTGACGCATAAAACTCGAGTTTGAAATGAGCACAGATACCCTTCCGAAAACCGAATATGGAATGGACACGACCTACTCCTTGCTCAATCAACTGGACTCACCAGACCCTGTTCATCGCACAAGTATCTATCCGACTAGTAAGCATCTTAAAAGCTAAGTCTTGATATCTCTGTGTAAGTGCATCAAGGGTGTGTAAAGCGGCCTAAAACCAGCAGGGAAAATCAGCTCAGACCCATTCTGAGGATACATTTCCAACACAAAGAAGAAACAAGCAGGGCAAAACAGAGAGAAATTCTTCCAAAATGCGTTCAGGGACTGGCATGCAACCAGGATTGACCACATCTACAGCCCCAGCGGCAGAAGACATAAGGCTGGACACTCTTGGGGCTGAGACGATTGGTGAGGTTGGGAAAGCAAATGCAGACCCTTGAAAGGAATCCTGCGTGCTCCCCATTCCATGGCTCCCAACTCTCCAGGTTCAACGCAATCTTCCGACAGCGAAAGCACTCATTGGAAACCCAGCGGATGCTACACCGTGGGATCGGGAAAGCTTTCTGAAACTCACCTCAGTTTTCCTCTCCTGGTGCTCGTGTTCTCCATTCAGGCCCCCTTACTAACAATCTCCCCACTTGGAGACTCGGCGCCTTTCCATGCCTCTTTCGTACCGTCTGCAATTTGTCCGCAGGATGAACTGCAAGAGGGGGAACCAATGAGAGACTCGCTGGAGGTGTTTGGTCGGGCACATGTCACTCTCATTTCCCATCACGAAGAAGAATTCACCAGCGGTTCAGCCTGCAACCGCGGATCGACAATAGGGCGTGAAGCCATCCAGCCGTGTTGCGTCCCACTCACAAAAAAGCGACTTGGGAAATGGAGCTCAGGGGCCCTGCACTTCCCAAACCTGCAGAGTTCTAAACGATAACTATCGCCCCAAAATATATTGAGGTCAGGCTACGAAGAGGCGCTGAACGCAAGGCAGAACTGCAGGAAACGGATGTCAACGGGTACATCGGAATGGCCCCGATAGCACATGAAAAGCGCCAGAACGTGGACAATGATGCGGTTGGCCAAAAAGGGCGTATGCGTTTTTTCCTGAATATATTCAGGAAAAAACGCATACGCCCTTTTTGGCCAACCAAGCAACCTGGGAGAGCAAATCAGCACTACAAAGAAATCTCTCGCCCCCCCCCCCCGGGGCAAAAGGGCCAGGCGAAAAAAGTCTAAAAACCAGAAAGGCAGGACAGCCCACGGAGTCAAGGGAGCCTTGTTAAGCTGATGGGCGGGATGTCAATGGCCAACAGCCAATCTTCACAAGTGTATCCTCTTTCCCAAACCATGTAAAACACAGAACCACAGAGCATAGGGCACTTCCACACATGGGCGTTGACCTTGGGAAAATGAAAAAATCAACCAGACACAGGGACCCCAAAGTTGAGGGCTGCTGTCTTGACAAGAACCTCCACTCCGGTACACGTTTCATATCCCAGGAAAGAGCCAAGTGGACAAAGACGAGTGGACAAGTGGACAAAGACAAGTGGACAAGTGGACAAGTGGTGCTACGTAGGTCCAATGGAGTGTCACTCAGCCATGAAATCCACGTCATGAGGCTGGTAGCAGCATCCTGAGTGGATTTAGGTACGATCATCCTCAGTGAAATAAGTCCCACAAAAAAAGAAACTTATGATATCACTTATCGAGGGAATGTAAAAATCGCTCCCCATGAACGGAATCCCCAAACAGAACAGAGTCACGCTTTTAGAAAACACACTTATGCCTGCTTCAGGGGAAAGGTGAGGTGCGGTGACGCATAAAACTCGAGTTTGAAATGAGCACAGATACCCTTCCGAAAACCGAATATGGAATGGACACGACCTACTCCTTGCTCAATCAACTGGACTCACCAGACCCTGTTCATCGCACAAGTATCTATCCGACTAGTAAGCATCTTAAAAGCTAAGTCTTGATATCTCTGTGTAAGTGCATCAAGGGTGTGTAAAGCGGCCTAAAACCAGCAGGGAAAATCAGCTCAGACCCATTCTGAGGATACATTTCCAACACAAAGAAGAAACAAGCAGGGCAAAACAGAGAGAAATTCTTCCAAAATGCGTTCAGGGACTGGCATGCAACCAGGATTGACCACATCTACAGCCCCAGCGGCAGAAGACATAAGGCTGGACACTCTTGGGGCTGAGACGATTGGTGAGGTTGGGAAAGCAAATGCAGACCCTTGAAAGGAATCCTGCGTGCTCCCCATTCCATGGCTCCCAACTCTCCAGGTTCAACGCAGTCTTCCGACAGCGAAAGCACTCATTGGAAACCCAGCGGATGCTACACCCTGGGATCGGGAAAGCTTTCTGAAACTCACCTCAGTTTTCCTCTCCTGGTGCTCGTGTTCTCCATTCAGGCCCCCTTACTAACAATCTCCCCACTTGGAGACTCGGCGCCTTTCCATGCCTCTTTCGTACCGTCTGCAATTTGTCCGCAGGATGAACTGCAAGAGGGGGAACCAATGAGAGACTCGCTGGAGGTGTTTGGTCGGGCACATGTCACTCTCATTTCCCATCACGAAGAAGAATTCACCAGCGGTTCAGCCTGCAACCGCGGATCGACAATAGGGCGTGAAGCCATCCAGCCGTGTTGCGTCCCACTCACAAAAAAGCGACTTGGGAAATGGAGCTCAGGGGCCCTGCACTTCCCAAACCTGCAGAGTTCTAAACGATAACTATCGCCCCAAAATATATTGAGGTCAGGCTACGAAGAGGCGCTGAACGCAAGGCAGAACTGCAGGAAACGGATGTCAACGGGTACATCGGAATGGCCCCGATAGCACATGAAAAGCGCCAGAACGTGGACAATGATGCGGTTGGCCAAAAAGGGCGTATGCGTTTTTTCCTGAATATATTCAGGAAAAAACGCATACGCCCTTTTTGGCCAACCAAGCAACCTGGGAGAGCAAATCAGCACTACAAAGAAATCTCTCGCCCCCCCCCCGGGGCAAAAGGGCCAGGCGAAAAAAGTCTAAAAACCAGAAAGGCAGGACAGCCCACGGAGTCAAGGGAGCCTTGTTAAGCTGATGGGCGGGATGTCAATGGCCAACAGCCAATCTTCACAAGTGTATCCTCTTTCCCAAACCATGTAAAACACAGAACCACAGAGCATAGGGCACTTCCACACATGGGCGTTGACCTTGGGAAAATGAAAAAATCAACCAGACACAGGGACCCCAAAGTTGAGGGCTGCTGTCTTGACAAGAACCTCCACTCCGGTACACGTTTCATATCCCAGGAAAGAGCCAAGTGGACAAAGACGAGTGGACAAGTGGACAAAGACAAGTGGACAAGTGGACAAGTGGTGCTACGTAGGTCCAATGGAGTGTCACTCAGCCATGAAATCCACGTCATGAGGCTGGTAGCAGCATCCTGAGTGGATTTAGGTACGATCATCCTCAGTGAAATAAGTCCCACAAAAAAAGAAACTTATGATATCACTTATCGAGGGAATGTAAAAATCGCTCCCCATGAACGGAATCCCCAAACAGAACAGAGTCACGCTTTTAGAAAACACACTTATGCCTGCTTCAGGGGAAAGGTGAGGTGCGGTGACGCATAAAACTCGAGTTTGAAATGAGCACAGATACCCTTCCGAAAACCGAATATGGAATGGACACGACCTACTCCTTGCTCAATCAACTGGACTCACCAGACCCTGTTCATCGCACAAGTATCTATCCGACTAGTAAGCATCTTAAAAGCTAAGTCTTGATATCTCTGTGTAAGTGCATCAAGGGTGTGTAAAGCGGCCTAAAACCAGCAGGGAAAATCAGCTCAGACCCATTCTGAGGATACATTTCCAACACAAAGAAGAAACAAGCAGGGCAAAACAGAGAGAAATTCTTCCAAAATGCGTTCAGGGACTGGCATGCAACCAGGATTGACCACATCTACAGCCCCAGCGGCAGAAGACATAAGGCTGGACACTCTTGGGGCTGAGACGATTGGTGAGGTTGGGAAAGCAAATGCAGACCCTTGAAAGGAATCCTGCGTGCTCCCCATTCCATGGCTCCCAACTCTCCAGGTTCAACGCAATCTTCCGACAGCGAAAGCACTCATTGGAAACCCAGCGGATGCTACACCGTGGGATCGGGAAAGCTTTCTGAAACTCACCTCAGTTTTCCTCTCCTGGTGCTCGTGTTCTCCATTCAGGCCCCCTTACTAACAATCTCCCCACTTGGAGACTCGGCGCCTTTCCATGCCTCTTTCGTACCGTCTGCAATTTGTCCGCAGGATGAACTGCAAGAGGGGGAACCAATGAGAGACTCGCTGGAGGTGTTTGGTCGGGCACATGTCACTCTCATTTCCCATCACGAAGAAGAATTCACCAGCGGTTCAGCCTGCAACCGCGGATCGACAATAGGGCGTGAAGCCATCCAGCCGTGTTGCGTCCCACTCACAAAAAAGCGACTTGGGAAATGGAGCTCAGGGGCCCTGCACTTCCCAAACCTGCAGAGTTCTAAACGATAACTATCGCCCCAAAATATATTGAGGTCAGGCTACGAAGAGGCGCTGAACGCAAGGCAGAACTGCAGGAAACGGATGTCAACGGGTACATCGGAATGGCCCCGATAGCACATGAAAAGCGCCAGAACGTGGACAATGATGCGGTTGGCCAAAAAGGGCGTATGCGTTTTTTCCTGAATATATTCAGGAAAAAACGCATACGCCCTTTTTGGCCAACCAAGCAACCTGGGAGAGCAAATCAGCACTACAAAGAAATCTCTCGCCCCCCCCCCCCGGGGCAAAAGGGCCAGGCGAAAAAAGTCTAAAAACCAGAAAGGCAGGACAGCCCACGGAGTCAAGGGAGCCTTGTTAAGCTGATGGGCGGGATGTCAATGGCCAACAGCCAATCTTCACAAGTGTATCCTCTTTCCCAAACCATGTAAAACACAGAACCACAGAGCATAGGGCACTTCCACACATGGGCGTTGACCTTGGGAAAATGAAAAAATCAACCAGACACAGGGACCCCAAAGTTGAGGGCTGCTGTCTTGACAAGAACCTCCACTCCGGTACACGTTTCATATCCCAGGAAAGAGCCAAGTGGACAAAGACGAGTGGACAAGTGGACAAAGACAAGTGGACAAGTGGACAAGTGGTGCTACGTAGGTCCAATGGAGTGTCACTCAGCCATGAAATCCACGTCATGAGGCTGGTAGCAGCATCCTGAGTGGATTTAGGTACGATCATCCTCAGTGAAATAAGTCCCACAAAAAAAGAAACTTATGATATCACTTATCGAGGGAATGTAAAAATCGCTCCCCATGAACGGAATCCCCAAACAGAACAGAGTCACGCTTTTAGAAAACACACTTATGCCTGCTTCAGGGGAAAGGTGAGGTGCGGTGACGCATAAAACTCGAGTTTGAAATGAGCACAGATACCCTTCCGAAAACCGAATATGGAATGGACACGACCTACTCCTTGCTCAATCAACTGGACTCACCAGACCCTGTTCATCGCACAAGTATCTATCCGACTAGTAAGCATCTTAAAAGCTAAGTCTTGATATCTCTGTGTAAGTGCATCAAGGGTGTGTAAAGCGGCCTAAAACCAGCAGGGAAAATCAGCTCAGACCCATTCTGAGGATACATTTCCAACACAAAGAAGAAACAAGCAGGGCAAAACAGAGAGAAATTCTTCCAAAATGCGTTCAGGGACTGGCATGCAACCAGGATTGACCACATCTACAGCCCCAGCGGCAGAAGACATAAGGCTGGACACTCTTGGGGCTGAGACAATTGGTGAGGTTGGGAAAGCAAATGCAGACCCTTGAAAGGAATCCTGCGTGCTCCCCATTCCATGGGTCCCAACTCTCCAGGTTCAACGCAATCTTCCGACAGCGAAAGCACTCATTGGAAACCCAGCGGATGCTACACCGTGGGATCGGGAAAGCTTTCTGAAACTCACCTCAGTTTTCCTCTCCTGGTGCTCGTGTTCTCCATTCAGGCCCCCTTACTAACAATCTCCCCACTTGGAGACTCGGCGCCTTTCCATGCCTCTTTCGTACCGTCTGCAATTTGTCCGCAGGATGAACTGCAAGAGGGGGAACCAATGAGAGACTCGCTGGAGGTGTTTGGTCGGGCACATGTCACTCTCATTTCCCATCACGAAGAAGAATTCACCAGCGGTTCAGCCTGCAACCGCGGATCGACAATAGGGCGTGAAGCCATCCAGCCGTGTTGCGTCCCACTCACAAAAAAGCGACTTGGGAAATGGAGCTCAGGGGCCCTGCACTTCCCAAACCTGCAGAGTTCTAAACGATAACTATCGCCCCAAAATATACTGAGGTCAGGCTACGAAGAGGCGCTGAACGCAAGGCAGAACTGCAGGAAACGGATGTCAACGGGTACATCGGAATGGCCCCGATAGCACATGAAAAGCGCCAGAACGTGGACAATGATGCGGTTGGCCAAAAAGGGCGTATGCGTTTTTTCCTGAATATATTCAGGAAAAAACGCATACGCCCTTTTTGGCCAACCAAGCAACCTGGGAGAGCAAATCAGCACTACAAAGAAATCTCTCGCCCCCCCCCCCCGGGGCAAAAGGGCCAGGCGAAAAAAGTCTAAAAACCAGAAAGGCAGGACAGCCCACGGAGTCAAGGGAGCCTTGTTAAGCTGATGGGCGGGATGTCAATGGCCAACAGCCAATCTTCACAAGTGTATCCTCTTTCCCAAACCATGTAAAACACAGAACCACAGAGCATAGGGCACTTCCACACATGGGCGTTGACCTTGGGAAAATCAAAAAATCAACCAGACACAGGGACCCCAAAGTTGAGGGCTGCTGTCTTGACAAGAACCTCCACTCCGGTACACGTTTCATATCCCAGGAAAGAGCCAAGTGGACAAAGACGAGTGGACAAGTGGACAAAGACAAGTGGACAAGTGGACAAGTGGTGCTACGTAGGTCCAATGGAGTGTCACTCAGCCATGAAATCCACGTCATGAGGCTGGTAGCAGCATCCTGAGTGGATTTAGGTACGATCATCCTCAGTGAAATAAGTCCCACAAAAAAAGAAACTTATGATATCACTTATCGAGGGAATGTAAAAATCGCTCCCCATGAACGGAATCCCCAAACAGAACAGAGTCACGCTTTTAGAAAACACACTTATGCCTGCTTCAGGGGAAAGGTGAGGTGCGGTGACGCATAAAACTCGAGTTTGAAATGAGCACAGATACCCTTCCGAAAACCGAATATGGAATGGACACGACCTACTCCTTGCTCAATCAACTGGACTCACCAGACCCTGTTCATCGCACAAGTATCTATCCGACTAGTAAGCATCTTAAAAGCTAAGTCTTGATATCTCTGTGTACGTGCATCAAGGGTGTGTAAAGCGGCCTAAAACCAGCAGGGAAAATCAGCTCAGACCCATTCTGAGGATACATTTCCAACACAAAGAAGAAACAAGCAGGGCAAAACAGAGAGAAATTCTTCCAAAATGCGTTCAGGGACTGGCATGCAACCAGGATTGACCACATCTACAGCCCCAGCGGCAGAAGACATAAGGCTGGACACTCTTGGGGCTGAGACGATTGGTGAGGTTGGGAAAGCAAATGCAGACCCTTGAAAGGAATCCTGCGTGCTCCCCATTCCATGGCTCCCAACTCTCCAGGTTCAACGCAATCTTCCGACAGCGAAAGCACTCATTGGAAACCCAGCGGATGCTACACCGTGGGATCGGGAAAGCTTTCTGAAACTCACCTCAGTTTTCCTCTCCTGGTGCTCGTGTTCTCCATTCAGGCCCCCTTACTAACAATCTCCCCACTTGGAGCCTCGGCGCCTTTCCATGCCTCTTTCGTACCGTCTGCAATTTGTCCGCAGGATGAACTGCAAGAGGGGGAACCAATGAGAGACTCGCTGGAGGTGTTTGGTCGGGCACATGTCACTCTCATTTCCCATCACGAAGAAGAATTCACCAGCGGTTCAGCCTGCAACCGCGGATCGACAATAGGGCGTGAAGCCATCCAGCCGTGTTGCGTCCCACTCACAAAAAAGCGACTTGGGAAATGGAGCTCAGGGGCCCTGCACTTCCCAAACCTGCAGAGTTCTAAACGATAACTATCGCCCCAAAATATATTGAGGGCAGGCTACGAAGAGGCGCTGAACGCAAGGCAGAACTGCAGGAAACGGATGTCAACGGGTACATCGGAATGGCCCCGATAGCACATGAAAAGCGCCAGAACGTGGACAATGATGCGGTTGGCCAAAAAGGGCGTATGCGTTTTTTCCTGAATATATTCAGGAAAAAACGCATACGCCCTTTTTGGCCAACCAAGCAACCTGGGAGAGCAAATCAGCACTACAAAGAAATCTCTCGCCCCCCCCCCCGGGGCAAAAGGGCCAGGCGAAAAAAGTCTAAAAACCAGAAAGGCAGGACAGCCCACGGAGTCAAGGGAGCCTTGTTAAGCTGATGGGCGGGATGTCAATGGCCAACAGCCAATCTTCACAAGTGTATCCTCTTTCCCAAACCATGTAAAACACAGAACCACAGAGCATAGGGCACTTCCACACATGGGCGTTGACCTTGGGAAAATGAAAAAATCAACCAGACACAGGGACCCCAAAGTTGAGGGCTGCTGTCTTGACAAGAACCTCCACTCCGGTACACGTTTCATATCCCAGGAAAGAGCCAAGTGGACAAAGACGAGTGGACAAGTGGACAAAGACAAGTGGACAAGTGGACAAGTGGTGCTACGTAGGTCCAATGGAGTGTCACTCAGCCATGAAATCCACGTCATGAGGCTGGTAGCAGCATCCTGAGTGGATTTAGGTACGATCATCCTCAGTGAAATAAGTCCCACAAAAAAAGAAACTTATGATATCACTTATCGAGGGAATGTAAAAATCGCTCCCCATGAACGGAATCCCCAAACAGAACAGAGTCACGCTTTTAGAAAACACACTTATGCCTGCTTCAGGGGAAAGGTGAGGTGCGGTGACGCATAAAACTCGAGTTTGAAATGAGCACAGATACCCTTCCGAAAACCGAATATGGAATGGACACGACCTACTCCTTGCTCAATCAACTGGACTCACCAGACCCTGTTCATCGCACAAGTATCTATCCGACTAGTAAGCATCTTAAAAGCTAAGTCTTGATATCTCTGTGTAAGTGCATCAAGGGTGTGTAAAGCGGCCTAAAACCAGCAGGGAAAATCAGCTCAGACCCATTCTGAGGATACATTTCCAACACAAAGAAGAAACAAGCAGGGCAAAACAGAGAGAAATTCTTCCAAAATGCGTTCAGGGACTGGCATGCAACCAGGATTGACCACATCTACAGCCCCAGCGGCAGAAGACATAAGGCTGGACACTCTTGGGGCTGAGACGATTGGTGAGGTTGGGAAAGCAAATGCAGACCCTTGAAAGGAATCCTGCGTGCTCCCCATTCCATGGCTCCCAACTCTCCAGGTTCAACGCAATCTTCCGACAGCGAAAGCACTCATTGGAAACCCAGCGGATGCTACACCGTGGGATCGGGAAAGCTTTCTGAAACTCACCTCAGTTTTCCTCTCCTGGTGCTCGTGTTCTCCATTCAGGCCCCCTTACTAACAATCTCCCCACTTGGAGACTCGGCGCCTTTCCATGCCTCTTTCGTACCGTCTGCAATTTGTCCGCAGGATGAACTGCAAGAGGGGGAACCAATGAGAGACTCGCTGGAGGTGTTTGGTCGGGCACATGTCACTCTCATTTCCCATCACGAAGAAGAATTCACCAGCGGTTCAGCCTGCAACCGCGGATCGACAATAGGGCGTGAAGCCATCCAGCCGTGTTGCGTCCCACTCACAAAAAAGCGACTTGGGAAATGGAGCTCAGGGGCCCTGCACTTCCCAAACCTGCAGAGTTCTAAACGATAACTATCGCCCCAAAATATATTGAGCGCAGGCTACGAAGAGGCGCTGAACGCAAGGCAGAACTGCAGGAAACGGATGTCAACGGGTACATCGGAATGGCCCCGATAGCACATGAAAAGCGCCAGAACGTGGACAATGATGCGGTTGGCCAAAAAGGGCGTATGCGTTTTTTCCTGAATATATTCAGGAAAAAACGCATACGCCCTTTTTGGCCAACCAAGCAACCTGGGAGAGCAAATCAGCACTACAAAGAAATCTCTCGCCCCCCCCCCCCGGGGCAAAAGGGCCAGGCGAAAAAAGTCTAAAAACCAGAAAGGCAGGACAGCCCACGGAGTCAAGGGAGCCTTGTTAAGCTGATGGGCGGGATGTCAATGGCCAACAGCCAATCTTCACAAGTGTATCCTCTTTCCCAAACCATGTAAAACACAGAACCACAGAGCATAGGGCACTTCCACACATGGGCGTTGACCTTGGGAAAATGAAAAAATCAACCAGACACAGGGACCCCAAAGTTGAGGGCTGCTGTCTTGACAAGAACCTCCACTCCGGTACACGTTTCATATCCCAGGAAAGAGCCAAGTGGACAAAGACGAGTGGACAAGTGGACAAAGACAAGTGGACAAGTGGACAAGTGGTGCTACGTAGGTCCAATGGAGTGTCACTCAGCCATGAAATCCACGTCATGAGGCTGGTAGCAGCATCCTGAGTGGATTTAGGTACGATCATCCTCAGTGAAATAAGTCCCACAAAAAAAGAAACTTATGATATCACTTATCGAGGGAATGTAAAAATCGCTCCCCATGAACGGAATCCCCAAACAGAACAGAGTCACGCTTTTAGAAAACACACTTATGCCTGCTTCAGGGGAAAGGTGAGGTGCGGTGACGCATAAAACTCGAGTTTGAAATGAGCACAGATACCCTTCCGAAAACCGAATATGGAATGGACACGACCTACTCCTTGCTCAATCAACTGGACTCACCAGACCCTGTTCATCGCACAAGTATCTATCCGACTAGTAAGCATCTTAAAAGCTAAGTCTTGATATCTCTGTGTAAGTGCATCAAGGGTGTGTAAAGCGGCCTAAAACCAGCAGGGAAAATCAGCTCAGACCCATTCTGAGGATACATTTCCAACACAAAGAAGAAACAAGCAGGGCAAAACAGAGAGAAATTCTTCCAAAATGCGTTCAGGGACTGGCATGCAACCAGGATTGACCACATCTACAGCCCCAGCGGCAGAAGACATAAGGCTGGACACTCTTGGGGCTGAGACGATTGGTGAGGTTGGGAAAGCAAATGCAGACCCTTGAAAGGAATCCTGCGTGCTCCCCATTCCATGGCTCCCAACTCTCCAGGTTCAACGCAATCTTCCGACAGCGAAAGCACTCATTGGAAACCCAGCGGATGCTACACCGTGGGATCGGGAAAGCTTTCTGAAACTCACCTCAGTTTTCCTCTCCTGGTGCTCGTGTTCTCCATTCAGGCCCCCTTACTAACAATCTCCCCACTTGGAGACTCGGCGCCTTTCCATGCCTCTTTCGTACCGTCTGCAATTTGTCCGCAGGATGAACTGCAAGAGGGGGAACCAATGAGAGACTCGCTGGAGGTGTTTGGTCGGGCACATGTCACTCTCATTTCCCATCACGAAGAAGAATTCACCAGCGGTTCAGCCTGCAACCGCGGATCGACAATAGGGCGTGAAGCCATCCAGCCGTGTTGCGTCCCACTCACAAAAAAGCGACTTGGGAAATGGAGCTCAGGGGCCCTGCACTTCCCAAACCTGCAGAGTTCTAAACGATAACTATCGCCCCAAAATATACTGAGGTCAGGCTACGAAGAGGCGCTGAACGCAAGGCAGAACTGCAGGAAACGGATGTCAACGGGTACATCGGAATGGCCCCGATAGCACATGAAAAGCGCCAGAACGTGGACAATGATGCGGTTGGCCAAAAAGGGCGTATGCGTTTTTTCCTGAATATATTCAGGAAAAAACGCATACGCCCTTTTTGGCCAACCAAGCAACCTGGGAGAGCAAATCAGCACTACAAAGAAATCTCTCGCCCCCCCCCCCCGGGGCAAAAGGGCCAGGCGAAAAAAGTCTAAAAACCAGAAAGGCAGGACAGCCCACGGAGTCAAGGGAGCCTTGTTAAGCTGATGGGCGGGATGTCAATGGCCAACAGCCAATCTTCACAAGTGTATCCTCTTTCCCAAACCATGTAAAACACAGAACCACAGAGCATAGGGCACTTCCACACATGGGCGTTGACCTTGGGAAAATGAAAAAATCAACCAGACACAGGGACCCCAAAGTTGAGGGCTGCTGTCTTGACAAGAACCTCCACTCCGGTACACGTTTCATATCCCAGGAAAGAGCCAAGTGGACAAAGACGAGTGGACAAGTGGACAAAGACAAGTGGACAAGTGGACAAGTGGTGCTACGTAGGTCCAATGGAGTGTCACTCAGCCATGAAATCCACGTCATGAGGCTGGTAGCAGCATCCTGAGTGGATTTAGGTACGATCATCCTCAGTGAAATAAGTCCCACAAAAAAAGAAACTTATGATATCACTTATCGAGGGAATGTAAAAATCGCTCCCCATGAACGGAATCCCCAAACAGAACAGAGTCACGCTTTTAGAAAACACACTTATGCCTGCTTCAGGGGAAAGGTGAGGTGCGGTGACGCATAAAACTCGAGTTTGAAATGAGCACAGATACCCTTCCGAAAACCGAATATGGAATGGACACGACCTACTCCTTGCTCAATCAACTGGACTCACCAGACCCTGTTCATCGCACAAGTATCTATCCGACTAGTAAGCATCTTAAAAGCTAAGTCTTGATATCTCTGTGTACGTGCATCAAGGGTGTGTAAAGCGGCCTAAAACCAGCAGGGAAAATCAGCTCAGACCCATTCTGAGGATACATTTCCAACACAAAGAAGAAACAAGCAGGGCAAAACAGAGAGAAATTCTTCCAAAATGCGTTCAGGGACTGGCATGCAACCAGGATTGACCACATCTACAGCCCCAGCGGCAGAAGACATAAGGCTGGACACTCTTGGGGCTGAGACGATTGGTGAGGTTGGGAAAGCAAATGCAGACCCTTGAAAGGAATCCTGCGTGCTCCCCATTCCATGGCTCCCAACTCTCCAGGTTCAACGCAATCTTCCGACAGCGAAAGCACTCATTGGAAACCCAGCGGATGCTACACCGTGGGATCGGGAAAGCTTTCTGAAACTCACCTCAGTTTTCCTCTCCTGGTGCTCGTGTTCTCCATTCAGGCCCCCTTACTAACAATCTCCCCACTTGGAGCCTCGGCGCCTTTCCATGCCTCTTTCGTACCGTCTGCAATTTGTCCGCAGGATGAACTGCAAGAGGGGGAACCAATGAGAGACTCGCTGGAGGTGTTTGGTCGGGCACATGTCACTCTCATTTCCCATCACGAAGAAGAATTCACCAGCGGTTCAGCCTGCAACCGCGGATCGACAATAGGGCGTGAAGCCATCCAGCCGTGTTGCGTCCCACTCACAAAAAAGCGACTTGGGAAATGGAGCTCAGGGGCCCTGCACTTCCCAAACCTGCAGAGTTCTAAACGATAACTATCGCCCCAAAATATATTGAGGTCAGGCTACGAAGAGGCGCTGAACGCAAGGCAGAACTGCAGGAAACGGATGTCAACGGGTACATCGGAATGGCCCCGATAGCACATGAAAAGCGCCAGAACGTGGACAATGATGCGGTTGGCCAAAAAGGGCGTATGCGTTTTTTCCTGAATATATTCAGGAAAAAACGCATACGCCCTTTTTGGCCAACCAAGCAACCTGGGAGAGCAAATCAGCACTACAAAGAAATCTCTCGCCCCCCCCCCCGGGGCAAAAGGGCCAGGCGAAAAAAGTCTAAAAACCAGAAAGGCAGGACAGCCCACGGAGTCAAGGGAGCCTTGTTAAGCTGATGGGCGGGATGTCAATGGCCAACAGCCAATCTTCACAAGTGTATCCTCTTTCCCAAACCATGTAAAACACAGAACCACAGAGCATAGGGCACTTCCACACATGGGCGTTGACCTTGGGAAAATGAAAAAATCAACCAGACACAGGGACCCCAAAGTTGAGGGCTGCTGTCTTGACAAGAACCTCCACTCCGGTACACGTTTCATATCCCAGGAAAGAGCCAAGTGGACAAAGACGAGTGGACAAGTGGACAAAGACAAGTGGACAAGTGGACAAGTGGTGCTACGTAGGTCCAATGGAGTGTCACTCAGCCATGAAATCCACGTCATGAGGCTGGTAGCAGCATCCTGAGTGGATTTAGGTACGATCATCCTCAGTGAAATAAGTCCCACAAAAAAAGAAACTTATGATATCACTTATCGAGGGAATGTAAAAATCGCTCCCCATGAACGGAATCCCCAAACAGAACAGAGTCACGCTTTTAGAAAACACACTTATGCCTGCTTCAGGGGAAAGGTGAGGTGCGGTGACGCATAAAACTCGAGTTTGAAATGAGCACAGATACCCTTCCGAAAACCGAATATGGAATGGACACGACCTACTCCTTGCTCAATCAACTGGACTCACCAGACCCTGTTCATCGCACAAGTATCTATCCGACTAGTAAGCATCTTAAAAGCTAAGTCTTGATATCTCTGTGTAAGTGCATCAAGGGTGTGTAAAGCGGCCTAAAACCAGCAGGGAAAATCAGCTCAGACCCATTCTGAGGATACATTTCCAACACAAAGAAGAAACAAGCAGGGCAAAACAGAGAGAAATTCTTCCAAAATGCGTTCAGGGACTGGCATGCAACCAGGATTGACCACATCTACAGCCCCAGCGGCAGAAGACATAAGGCTGGACACTCTTGGGGCTGAGACGATTGGTGAGGTTGGGAAAGCAAATGCAGACCCTTGAAAGGAATCCTGCGTGCTCCCCATTCCATGGCTCCCAACTCTCCAGGTTCAACGCAATCTTCCGACAGCGAAAGCACTCATTGGAAACCCAGCGGATGCTACACCGTGGGATCGGGAAAGCTTTCTGAAACTCACCTCAGTTTTCCTCTCCTGGTGCTCGTGTTCTCCATTCAGGCCCCCTTACTAACAATCTCCCCACTTGGAGACTCGGCGCCTTTCCATGCCTCTTTCGTACCGTCTGCAATTTGTCCGCAGGATGAACTGCAAGAGGGGGAACCAATGAGAGACTCGCTGGAGGTGTTTGGTCGGGCACATGTCACTCTCATTTCCCATCACGAAGAAGAATTCACCAGCGGTTCAGCCTGCAACCGCGGATCGACAATAGGGCGTGAAGCCATCCAGCCGTGTTGCGTCCCACTCACAAAAAAGCGACTTGGGAAATGGAGCTCAGGGGCCCTGCACTTCCCAAACCTGCAGAGTTCTAAACGATAACTATCGCCCCAAAATATATTGAGGTCAGGCTACGAAGAGGCGCTGAACGCAAGGCAGAACTGCAGGAAACGGATGTCAACGGGTACATCGGAATGGCCCCGATAGCACATGAAAAGCGCCAGAACGTGGACAATGATGCGGTTGGCCAAAAAGGGCGTATGCGTTTTTTCCTGAATATATTCAGGAAAAAACGCATACGCCCTTTTTGGCCAACCAAGCAACCTGGGAGAGCAAATCAGCACTACAAAGAAATCTCTCGCCCCCCCCCCGGGGCAAAAGGGCCAGGCGAAAAAAGTCTAAAAACCAGAAAGGCAGGACAGCCCACGGAGTCAAGGGAGCCTTGTTAAGCTGATGGGCGGGATGTCAATGGCCAACAGCCAATCTTCACAAGTGTATCCTCTTTCCCAAACCATGTAAAACACAGAACCACAGAGCATAGGGCACTTCCACACATGGGTGTTGACCTTGGGAAAATGAAAAAATCAACCAGACACAGGGACCCCAAAGTTGAGGGCTGCTGTCTTGACAAGAACCTCCACTCCGGTACACGTTTCATATCCCAGGAAAGAGCCAAGTGGACAAAGACGAGTGGACAAGTGGACAAAGACAAGTGGACAAGTGGACAAGTGGTGCTACGTAGGTCCAATGGAGTGTCACTCAGCCATGAAATCCACGTCATGAGGCTGGTAGCAGCATCCTGAGTGGATTTAGGTACGATCATCCTCAGTGAAATAAGTCCCACAAAAAAAGAAACTTATGATATCACTTATCGAGGGAATGTAAAAATCGCTCCCCATGAACGGAATCCCCAAACAGAACAGAGTCACGCTTTTAGAAAACACACTTATGCCTGCTTCAGGGGAAAGGTGAGGTGCGGTGACGCATAAAACTCGAGTTTGAAATGAGCACAGATACCCTTCCGAAAACCGAATATGGAATGGACACGACCTACTCCTTGCTCAATCAACTGGACTCACCAGACCCTGTTCATCGCACAAGTATCTATCCGACTAGTAAGCATCTTAAAAGCTAAGTCTTGATATCTCTGTGTAA
Organism: Kogia breviceps; assembly: GCF_026419965.1. Taxonomy (NCBI): domain Eukaryota; kingdom Metazoa; phylum Chordata; class Mammalia; order Artiodactyla; family Physeteridae; genus Kogia; species Kogia breviceps. The sequence goes on along the minus strand of NW_026711657.1, from coordinate 4,038 downwards.
GTGCATCAAGGGTGTGTAAAGCGGCCTAAAACCAGCAGGGAAAATCAGCTCAGACCCATTCTGAGGATACATTTCCAACACAAAGAAGAAACAAGCAGGGCAAAACAGAGAGAAATTCTTCCAAAATGCGTTCAGGGACTGGCATGCAACCAGGATTGACCACATCTACAGCCCCAGCGGCAGAAGACATAAGGCTGGACACTCTTGGGGCTGAGACGATTGGTGAGGTTGGGAAAGCAAATGCAGACCCTTGAAAGGAATCCTGCGTGCTCCCCATTCCATGGCTCCCAACTCTCCAGGTTCAACGCAATCTTCCGACAGCGAAAGCACTCATTGGAAACCCAGCGGATGCTACACCGTGGGATCGGGAAAGCTTTCTGAAACTCACCTCAGTTTTCCTCTCCTGGTGCTCGTGTTCTCCATTCAGGCCCCCTTACTAACAATCTCCCCACTTGGAGACTCGGCGCCTTTCCATGCCTCTTTCGTACCGTCTGCAATTTGTCCGCAGGATGAACTGCAAGAGGGGGAACCAATGAGAGACTCGCTGGAGGTGTTTGGTCGGGCACATGTCACTCTCATTTCCCATCACGAAGAAGAATTCACCAGCGGTTCAGCCTGCCACCGCGGATCGACAATAGGGCGTGAAGCCATCCAGCCGTGTTGCGTCCCACTCACAAAAAAGCGACTTGGGAAATGGAGCTCAGGGGCCCTGCACTTCCCAAACCTGCAGAGTTCTAAACGATAACTATCGCCCCAAAATATATTGAGGTCAGGCTACGAAGAGGCGCTGAACGCAAGGCAGAACTGCAGGAAACGGATGTCAACGGGTACATCGGAATGGCCCCGATAGCACATGAAAAGCGCCAGAACGTGGACAATGATGCGGTTGGCCAAAAAGGGCGTATGCGTTTTTTCCTGAATATATTCAGGAAAAAACGCATACGCCCTTTTTGGCCAACCAAGCAACCTGGGAGAGCAAATCAGCACTACAAAGAAATCTCTCGCCCCCCCCCCCCCCGGGGCAAAAGGGCCAGGCGAAAAAAGTCTAAAAACCAGAAAGGCAGGACAGCCCACGGAGTCAAGGGAGCCTTGTTAAGCTGATGGGCGGGATGTCAATGGCCAACAGCCAATCTTCACAAGTGTATCCTCTTTCCCAAACCATGTAAAACACAGAACCACAGAGCATAGGGCACTTCCACACATGGGCGTTGACCTTGGGAAAATGAAAAAATCAACCAGACACAGGGACCCCAAAGTTGAGGGCTGCTGTCTTGACAAGAACCTCCACTCCGGTACACGTTTCATATCCCAGGAAAGAGCCAAGTGGACAAAGACGAGTGGACAAGTGGACAAAGACAAGTGGACAAGTGGACAAGTGGTGCTACGTAGGTCCAATGGAGTGTCACTCAGCCATGAAATCCACGTCATGAGGCTGGTAGCAGCATCCTGAGTGGATTTAGGTACGATCATCCTCAGTGAAATAAGTCCCACAAAAAAAGAAACTTATGATATCACTTATCGAGGGAATGTAAAAATCGCTCCCCATGAACGGAATCCCCAAACAGAACAGAGTCACGCTTTTAGAAAACACACTTATGCCTGCTTCAGGGGAAAGGTGAGGTGCGGTGACGCATAAAACTCGAGTTTGAAATGAGCACAGATACCCTTCCGAAAACCGAATATGGAATGGACACGACCTACTCCTTGCTCAATCAACTGGACTCACCAGACCCTGTTCATCGCACAAGTATCTATCCGACTAGTAAGCATCTTAAAAGCTAAGTCTTGATATCTCTGTGTAAGTGCATCAAGGGTGTGTAAAGCGGCCTAAAACCAGCAGGGAAAATCAGCTCAGACCCATTCTGAGGATACATTTCCAACACAAAGAAGAAACAAGCAGGGCAAAACAGAGAGAAATTCTTCCAAAATGCGTTCAGGGACTGGCATGCAACCAGGATTGACCACATCTACAGCCCCAGCGGCAGAAGACATAAGGCTGGACACTCTTGGGGCTGAGACGATTGGTGAGGTTGGGAAAGCAAATGCAGACCCTTGAAAGGAATCCTGCGTGCTCCCCATTCCATGGCTCCCAACTCTCCAGGTTCAACGCAATCTTCCGACAGCGAAAGCACTCATTGGAAACCCAGCGGATGCTACACCGTGGGATCGGGAAAGCTTTCTGAAACTCACCTCAGTTTTCCTCTCCTGGTGCTCGTGTTCTCCATTCAGGCCCCCTTACTAACAATCTCCCCACTTGGAGACTCGGCGCCTTTCCATGCCTCTTTCGTACCGTCTGCAATTTGTCCGCAGGATGAACTGCAAGAGGGGGAACCAATGAGAGACTCGCTGGAGGTGTTTGGTCGGGCACATGTCACTCTCATTTCCCATCACGAAGAAGAATTCACCAGCGGTTCAGCCTGCAACCGCGGATCGACAATAGGGCGTGAAGCCATCCAGCCGTGTTGCGTCCCACTCACAAAAAAGCGACTTGGGAAATGGAGCTCAGGGGCCCTGCACTTCCCAAACCTGCAGAGTTCTAAACGATAACTATCGCCCCAAAATATACTGAGGTCAGGCTACGAAGAGGCGCTGAACGCAAGGCAGAACTGCAGGAAACGGATGTCAACGGGTACATCGGAATGGCCCCGATAGCACATGAAAAGCGCCAGAACGTGGACAATGATGCGGTTGGCCAAAAAGGGCGTATGCGTTTTTTCCTGAATATATTCAGGAAAAAACGCATACGCCCTTTTTGGCCAACCAAGCAACCTGGGAGAGCAAATCAGCACTACAAAGAAATCTCTCGCCCCCCCCCCCCCGGGGCAAAAGGGCCAGGCGAAAAAAGTCTAAAAACCAGAAAGGCAGGACAGCCCACGGAGTCAAGGGAGCCTTGTTAAGCTGATGGGCGGGATGTCAATGGCCAACAGCCAATCTTCACAAGTGTATCCTCTTTCCCAAACCATGTAAAACACAGAACCACAGAGCATAGGGCACTTCCACACATGGGCGTTGACCTTGGGAAAATGAAAAAATCAACCAGACACAGGGACCCCAAAGTTGAGGGCTGCTGTCTTGACAAGAACCTCCACTCCGGTACACGTTTCATATCCCAGGAAAGAGCCAAGTGGACAAAGACGAGTGGACAAGTGGACAAAGACAAGTGGACAAGTGGACAAGTGGTGCTACGTAGGTCCAATGGAGTGTCACTCAGCCATGAAATCCACGTCATGAGGCTGGTAGCAGCATCCTGAGTGGATTTAGGTACGATCATCCTCAGTGAAATAAGTCCCACAAAAAAAGAAACTTATGATATCACTTATCGAGGGAATGTAAAAATCGCTCCCCATGAACGGAATCCCCAAACAGAACAGAGTCACGCTTTTAGAAAACACACTTATGCCTGCTTCAGGGGAAAGGTGAGGTGCGGTGACGCATAAAACTCGAGTTTGAAATGAGCACAGATACCCTTCCGAAAACCGAATATGGAATGGACACGACCTACTCCTTGCTCAATCAACTGGACTCACCAGACCCTGTTCATCGCACAAGTATCTATCCGACTAGTAAGCATCTTAAAAGCTAAGTCTTGATATCTCTGTGTACGTGCATCAAGGGTGTGTAAAGCGGCCTAAAACCAGCAGGGAAAATCAGCTCAGACCCATTCTGAGGATACATTTCCAACACAAAGAAGAAACAAGCAGGGCAAAACAGAGAGAAATTCTTCCAAAATGCGTTCAGGGACTGGCATGCAACCAGGATTGACCACATCTACAGCCCCAGCGGCAGAAGACATAAGGCTGGACACTCTTGGGGCTGAGACGATTGGTGAGGTTGGGAAAGCAAATGCAGACCCTTGAAAGGAATCCTGCGTGCTCCCCATTCCATGGCTCCCAACTCTCCAGGTTCAACGCAATCTTCCGACAGCGAAAGCACTCATTGGAAACCCAGCGGATGCTACACCGTGGGATCGGGAAAGCTTTCTGAAACTCACCTCAGTTTTCCTCTCCTGGTGCTCGTGTTCTCCATTCAGGCCCCCTT